>NW_019227980.1:138787-156784 GCF_002742605.1 Olea europaea var. sylvestris
GCTACCTTCTCTTTTGATATCTTGAATATCTTTTTGCCAGTAATAGGTTTGAGTATTCCCTGTGAAGGGGTTCCTATTACCTTCTTTTTTTCCCTTTATCCTCGGGGAGAGCGCTAGTATTCACAAGTCCCTGCGAAGGGATACTAGTCTTGGTACAAGTAACTTCTACCTCAAGGGCTATATTTTTGCCTCGAAGGCTATCTTGGATATTTTGAATTTGGGTTTTCAAATAGGAAACTTTTATCTCATGTATTTGGACTTTCGTCCTTAGATGTTCTAGCTCCATCCCTGCTAAGATAATCAGGAAGAAAGTTAGCTTTTCCTTTAATATATTCAATATCAAATTCGAAGTATGAGAACCAAATTTGTATTCTAATAATATATCTATTGGTAATAGATGGATCAACATTATTTTTCAAAAATGCTTTAACTTGAGTATTGTCAGTTCTAATCAAGAACTTCTTTGGTAGTAAATAATCTTCATATTTTTGAACTCCTCTTTTTACAGCAATGAGTTCTTTTCTGTTCGTCTCATATCTTGTTTCAACTTCTTTAAATATTCCTGATGTATAACCCGCAAGTATTTCGGGGCAAGAACAGTCTTTTTCACATTTATATTTTTTATGATTCTTTTTAACCTTTAACACTGCTCCCCAGTAATAATCTGAAACATCAGTTTCCAGGATAAAGAAATCTCCTTCTTGTGGTATTACAAGTTTGGGCAACACCTTTAGTTCTTCTTTAACTTTCCTTATATTTTCAGAATCTTGTTTTTTCCAAGACCACATTATATTTTTTCTTAACTTTGGAAGAAAATAATTTTTTAATTTAGCACAATTTTCAATGAATCCTTCAGCATAATTTAATATACCAAGGTAGCTTTGTAATTATTTTTTTTATCTTTGATTTCTTCAGAAAATTCTTGAAATTTCTCTAATGTGATATTGCAATTGCAATTCTCCTTCTTTTATAAATAATCCTAAAAATTCTATCTCTGTTTTGGCTATCTCAACTTTCTTTTGAAAAAGTGTAATACCATGTTTTTTTCATAATATAACAAAATTTCTCAAGATGTTCATCAATATTATTTGAATGAATAAGTAAATCATCTACATATGCAATACAGAAATGAGTAATAGGTTTTATTACCTCATCTATTCTTCTTTGGAATATCTGCGGTGCATTTTTCAACCCAAATGGCATTACATTCCATTCGTATTGTCCTAAAGGATTGGGGGTACTAAATGCAGTTAGTGGTTTACTTTCTTCTGTAAGCATGATTTGCCAAAACCCTGACTTACAATCAAATTTTGAAAATATCTTTTTGGTCTGTACTTGTTTAATAAGGGTATCCTTATTTGGCTAGTAGTATCCATCAAATTTAGTAAATTCATTTAATTTCTTGTAGTTTATTACCATTCTGACTTTTCCTCTTTTTATCTCACTATGTTTTCTAACCATAAAGGTTGAGCTGCTATGTGGGCTTTTACTAGGCCTAATCAGTCTGGCTTCTAGTAATTCTTTTATTTGATTTTTAAATTCTTTTTGATCATCAACACTATATTTCATAGGTTTGACTCTTACTATAGTGTTTGGATTGATTAATTTTATCTTTGCCTTTACTTTGTCTGTATTCCATTTTTCTAATGGATTTTCAGAATATACTTCAGAAATTTCTTTTTTCAATTTTTCCAACCTATTTTCTGTTGTCATTTTTAAGGCTGTAACTGGTTTAAATTTTTCTGTACTCCAACATCCACCACGCTGGGTTGAGGAACTCTGATGGTTTATATCCCTATATGCAATTGTAACAGCTTTATTTATTTTTGGTGTAAATATTTTATGTGCACAAGGTATTGTGAGCATATACTTATCAATATATTGTGTAAATGATACATATTTTAATAGGAAATTTTGTCCTAATAAAATATCACATCCTATTGTGGTTGACATGTATATCGTATCAACAAATACTTCTCTAAAGGAAATTAGAAAAGGTACTTACGTAGCATACTTGCTATATATTACCTTATTTCCACCTGCTGTTGTAGCAATGACTATCTTCTTTGAATTGTATTTCCAGTATTCAGATGGTAGTACATTTGATAAGCATAAGCTTATTGTACTTCCTGTATCTAAGTAAGTATGAAATTTAATTCTACAACAACTTTTTATATTGAGTGTAATTTCAATATATGGACTCATGGGATTAGTACTTATTATTCTTTCCATGATAACAATGATTTCATATTTTCATCTATTCTTGGTATAATAATTGGGTTATCATCAACTGTTATTTTTAAATATCCTTGACAAATTTTATAAGGACTATATTTCTCAAGAAAGTTCATTTCTAGTAGAGTAGGTGAACGATCTACTCCATATAACTCATCTTTGTATAAAATTATTTCTTTGATATATTCTTTCTGATCCTCTCCTACAAGTATAAGAGGGAATTTAACATACTTTCTTATTTCAAGATTATTTCCCAAATAATCCTTAAATATATATGGTTCTGGTATTTCAAAGTCTAGTAAATGATTAACAAACTTGACATTTACATGGCTTTTATCTGCTCTAGTATCTATGAGGACAAGGAGATTCTTCTTAAATCCTTCTTGATTTACATATATTGTCTTAATGTAATATTGTGAACTTGATGGTTCAGCAATACTTAAATTCTTAAGTCTGCTTATCCTAGAGTCTTGTCTAGAGGAAAATCTTGCAATAAGATTGTCTCCTTCTAAGCTGACACTATTTCTTCTTATTAATTTTCCTTCAGAATTAATTTCTTTTGCTTGTTTATGAAAATCAAGCATTATTTGTTCTGGTATCGTTACTTCATGTTCTTGGTATTTTCTAGGAGGTATATATTGTGCTAATTCTTCAAAATCTTTATGTATAATAATATTATCAGTTATCTTTCTTAGATTATTATGATGGCTAGTACTAAAAGCAAAAATTGATTTTATGCTTATACTAATAGCCTTACCTCTTCGTAACATTTTTAGGTTTCCAATTCTATAGTATAGATTGAAACTTTGGTCAATATTTTCATCATTTAAAGATATTGCATAATTTGGTTTTACTGTAAATATTATCTTTTGATAGACTAAGTTTCCTACAACTGTTCCTAATAGAGCATCTATAGGATCTTGTAAGATTCTATTGTCCATACAGTAGATTTCTATTGGTATATTCATACCTTCTCTAAAGAATCTTTTTACCATTATCTGGACTCCTCCTAATTCAATACATTTCAATTTTTTTTCTTACATTTTCTGGAATTTTGGATAATTTTTGTTTTACCCATTCTTTTGTAATTATAGGAATTCTTGCTTTTCCTATGGTATCTTCTATATTGATAGACATTTCTTTATAATTCATACTTACAATTGTTTTATTTACTCTTGGTAAAATTCCTAAGAATCCTTGATGGAATACATCTTTTTCTTGTAGATCTAATATCTTTTTGGTGATTCCTGCATATTTTTAATATCAAAAGTAATTTCCTGATTAATATCTTCTATAGAATCTTCAACTTTTTCAGTTGTTTCAATTTCTATTTCTGATTGTTGTATCTTCTGATTCATATATACTATCTCATTATAATTTTCTTCTGATGAGGATGTATTTAATTTATAAATACTAGTGCATTCACTACTTAAATCTTCAAAATATTCAATTGGTTCTATGTCACTATCTTCTTGAAATTTTTCATAAATCCTAAGAGTTTTTATATTTTGTCTATCTTTCTTTTTAAGACATTGAGGGGCAATATGTCCTTCTTCATTACAAATAAAACATCTACATTTTTTAATGTTTCTTGGTTTAGATTTCCTATTCCAATTTCTTTTCTTGAAATATTTTTTATATGGTTTAAAATTCCTTTTATCGAATTTTTTTATAATTTTTGAATTTTCTTTTGTATTTCTTATATAGTTTATATTTCTTCTTATGGCATCCAAATTGTTCAATTTGGCCATTATCTTTATAACAATATAATGAATTCTTTCTTATTTTATAAGCCTTCTTATTTTCTAGTGCTTCTCTGCACAACATACCTATCATTTTTCTTGTAAATTCAATTCTACTTCCAAGACTATCTATTTTAACTCCTTCCTCTTCTCCTAGAGGTAATAATTTCTCATATTCTTTTAATAACTTGATTTCCCATGGGAATGGTAACTTTGCAAAATAAGATCTTAATATAGGTTTATTTTCTTGATAATCCCCTTGATTAAGTATATAGTATAATTCTTCAAATTTACATGTATATCTTTCTAACTCACACATATCACATATCTTTAGATTTTCCATTGCTATCATTCCTTGATTATATTTATCTTGTTTTCTTTCTTCTTCATTAGAAGTAAACCTATCTCCTAAAAATTATGTTCTTAAGATTTTTTCAAATCTTTTTAATATCTCTTGTATATTTTGTTCATTTAGAGTATTCCTATTATCTAGTACCTCAGTTCTATTTGTTCCATACTTTATTCTTCTTTTAATAATTTATCGTAACTTTCTCCACCATTCAGAAACAATTCCTTTGAATGTATATTCTATAAATCCAAAAGCTGTATATGTTTCCCATTTGTTAAATTGTATAGCCAAATCTGTACTTTTCATCCATATTTCAATAGCTTTATTTTTATCTATACAGTCTAAGTCTAACCATACTCCTGTAGTGTGGATTGGTTCATTATAAGATTTCATTGGATTTATTTCTTTTATGGATTGTTTTCTTACATTTCCAGTATATCTTTTCTGTGTTTTTCTATATTGATTAATATCAGCCTTATCAGGTATTGGGGTACCATAAGGATAATCTTGTTCTTCATCACTACTAAATTCTACTTTTATATTCTGATTTGAAGATGAATTAGTATTCATCTTTATATTTTCCATTTTTTCAGTTAATTCTTCTAACTGTTTTTTATATTCTTCATATTCTTCTCCTGTAGATTCTAGGAATTTTTGTTCTATTTCTTCTACATCTGTTATTATATATTTTTTTTCTTCATTTTTTTCCCTTTATTATTTTCTTTTTGTATTATTCTAAAATCTTGAGGTGGATTAATTATAATCCTATCTTTTCCTTTTAGACTTTTATCTAAAAGAGCGTTTCCTACTTGTAGATTGTGTTCTAGATTTTCTAATCTTTTATGTATATCTCCAAAATTTTCATTTGTGGTGTTTTTAGGCAAATAAGGATAACTAGGTTTTTTGTATTTTTCAACATTTTTCAAAAATTCCTCAATTATATTTTCTTTGTCTACTATATTCATCATAATTTTTGGTTCGTAACATGACTCTGATACCATTTCGTCGGAGTGTGCAGTGGAGGGGATAATATTTTTGAGTCAATTAAAATCTTTATAAGTATCTAAAATGTCACAATAAAATTTATAAAATTCACTATTTTTTATTAATAATTTTTCTTTAATGATTTTATTTAATTCTTTAATTCTTCTTCTCAGATTAAGAATTAATTTATATATATCATTTTCTGTTTTGATTATATTATTATCTATAGAAACGTTTTTATTTTTTAATTTTGGATCTAAATATTCTGTAAAGAATTCTTTCAGTTCTTCTTCTAAGTAATTTAATTCACTTTCTGTTGCATTTCTTAGATCAATAAAATTTCCTATAATAATTGGGTTTAAATTAATTAAAGATTTTTTGTCTATATTTTCTTGATGACCTATTTGAAGGTTTTTATACATTGTAGTGGCTTTGGTTGTAATTTTTCTATAAAGGGTATTTTTGGAAAGATGATTGTTTGAAAACTATTTTTCAAATGTTTTCATTTCTTAGTCTATTTTCAAAAACCTTCCTTTTACTTAGGCTGTTTGGATGTATTTCCCAATTTTAAGGCCTTTTTTGAGCCATATTATTTTTAAAAAAATACATTATTCAATAGTGATTTGATATCATTTCAACAACACATTCTTTAATAAAATAATATTACACGCAAATTCAAAATATTTCCTTATTTTTTAACCTCTCATTTTTCATCAATATACTATTCAAAAATACATTTTCATTCCAATAATGTGGCCCCAAACAAGGGCTAAATATTTTTCTTATTCAATTAAATAACCTTAACTAGAATAACATAAATAGTGCTTGACAAAATCTTGATTAAAAATAATAATGAAAGATTAAGCCCCTGCTTGGTGCTCATTTTAATGTGTTTTTTTTTTTTGCCCAATTCTCATTTCGCCACTGTGCGGATTACATAGCACGAGACAACTTTCCAAAGTTCCCTGTCAAAGACTTAATTTGTGCACAATGCCGTTGAGACTTGCTTTCCCATTTTGCCCTCGTCTTGCACTTGCTTTCCTCGCATTTCCTTTCACTGCTACCTTTCCCAATTGACTCATGTTGCCGCTTGGCTCTCCATCAACCGGATCTCTCTGCCTACCATTTTCACTGCTCCTTCTACCACCGTAGCTTCGTAGTCCGACGACGTACCAATGGAATTTGAGCTATTCCACAAGGAGACAGAGCGCCAAGTTTTTCTTGCATCATTTCCAACCCACGTCGGTTCAACCACCGTACCAGCGTCATATCCAGTGTCCAATCGAGGGAAATTAATCTCTTCCACAACCACTGGGTTCCAGCTTCTCCATCCAGTCAACGTGTCACCTCCAGCAAGATTGGAAGCTAATTCATTTTCAACTCCTTTGAAATTCTCTCTTGCACCACAAATTCACCGACAACAATAGACAACTATGCCTAGCAGTGGGACTCTTTTCCCGAACACCTGGTAAACATTCGACATTCTTCCTACTTGTTTAGATCATCGCATTTCTGTTGGGGACGAGAAGAAATTTTTTTATCCCCTATTTCCCCAATTGTAAATTGCTTCCATTCCACATGTGACCTTGAACATCCGAATGTGAATTTCACATCTAGAAATTTCGAAGCTTAGTTGTGCTATTGATTTTCAAGAAATTGAAGAGTGAGTATATGATACAACGAGAACCTATGTTCGATGCAGCACCGTGTGACCCCGTGTTTCGGTTGATGTGTTTATTATTTTTGTGCTCCCTATACACTTTTACGTAGTATGGCAACATGAAACTATCAATAAGATCATACCATGCCATTTTTCCCCACAGGTCATATCATCCAAAATTAAACACGATTTCGCACGGCATTGTAAGATGCCAGGATGAGTCCATGTTACTATGACATAGACTTATTTTTCCCCACCCTTTTGTTGACTAATGCGTTGTGTTTTATCTGTTCAATTGTCACCACAGTTTTTTGTAACACAGTTTTGTCCTGCAGCACAGCTTCAGTGGCGGCGCCCACCCGATGTACTTTGCTGCATCCGACCCGCGAGAGCCTCAGCCAGCGGTGCGAACGTCTACCAAATGGAACTTTTTAGAGCACAAGGTCTTCATCACAACGTACGAACTATGATTGTAGAAGGCCACCGACGAGGCAAGTGCTTCTCCACAAAGGGTGGCAGCATATCGCAGAGATCTTCAACAAGTCGGTAGGAAAGAACTGGACTATATCCCAAATGAAAAACTACTGGGAAATACTACAGGAACAGCACAAACACCTATTCGAGCCGCTACGATGCACGGGAATTGAGTACCGCTCAGACATCGGTACAATCGTCGCCCCTGAGTATTGGTAGGAATCCAAAATCAAGGTACCCTATGTTGTGTTCCATTAAAACTTGCGCACACTATCATTCTTGTTTCAAGTATTTGGACTCATGTTGTATACACAATTCATGCTAAGCGGTAGCTTTTCATATCAAATTCGGATTTTCTTTCACAAAATAAGTTCATGATTTTGAACCCATTGCCCTTTTATGAACATCCCCTTATTAATAATAATAATAATAATAATAATAATAATAATAATAATAATAATAATAATAATAATAATAATAATAATAATAATATTGATATTTTTATTATTATTTGTTGGTTTCTTACATTCTTTGCAACAAAAAAAAAAACCGAACTTGATTGCCTCGATTTCAATATGCTCGATTTCAAATTATTATTATTACTGTTGGTTGGTTTCAGGGAGCAATGGTACCCAATTGCGAGTAAACAGATCATTCACATATCCTAAGGGCTGGCCTGGCGTGAAGGGCTCTCTGCAAAAGAATAATTCTTGTAGTAAGCATGTATTAACTATTTAAAAACTAGCAATTTGGAGTCACTAAGGAGCTATGTCTATAAAATATTTTTTAAAAGGATTCAATTTGAATCTTTACACGACGAGAATGAGTACTCGTGTATGGATTTTGTGCATATCTTCGCCCATAATAATCTTTAAGGCTTGTTCCGTTACGCTTACTTTGAATAATTTCAAACAAGTACCATATATATACGTTATCTTTTGCTTACCTTGAACGTAAATTATCGTAATAAGTTATACATTTGTTTCTAATTTTGACCCTATAAATGAATTTAGCTAAAAAATTCACTTAATTTACAAATTTCCTTACATTGTTGAAGCTTGGCCAAATAGCTTTTAGGTGTTAATGTAATTGCCTCTTGCAGCAAGTCAAGTCTTTATTTTGTTTAGGTTGTAAACATTTTTTTCTCTTATATGCATGTGAATAACGATCAACGACGTCTCAATTTGATTGCCCTCCATGTTGCTGTGTTCGTTTATTCATATTATTGAAATTGTTATGTCTAATCCTTTTTCTTTCCTTCTTATTTGGAAATAGGAGAACCTGAAATATGCGAAGTACAAGCACATGTACTGCAGCGAGATTTATGACATATATGGAAAACAGTTCAACAACACCGAAGACTCTACTAAGTACGCGTTGTCCCCATCGAAGTTGTCGTAAAGTGGTTTCAACTAGGGTACAAATAGTGATCGAGATGGTGCCAATCAACACAGAAGGAACCAATCAAAGTGGAAGTTCGAACGAAGGCAGAGGAAACTCATCCATGAACATTTTCAAGAGGCAAAGCGGGGATAAATGGAAAGGCAAACAACGAAGGGACAAAGGAAATAAGAAAAGGCACAGTGCCTGAGATGTTTCGACATAGCTCGAGCAGTTGGTTAGCATCAGAATGAATCTCGCCTCAATTGCGAGATCACATCGTAAAGGAGAAATGTCAGTCGCTGAGTGTGTCGACGAACTTCTATTGACCGGTTACGTGAAGGAGAGTGATGTGCTCCACCTATTCGCACTGTGGTTCCTTCATGACAAAGATAATCGAAATTCTTATTGTGCTGCAAAGACAACAGCTCTCCGCTTCAAGTTCGTGGAGTACTGCTTTGAGTAAGACAATACAGCGCAGTAGCGAAAGGAGTGTCTCCATGGCCTTATGGTTATGTGGTGGTGGTGTTTTTTTTTTATTACGTTCTAGATGTTTTTCCCTGTATTATGCATGAGGTGAAGTTGTAACATAATTGGACTGGACAATTTTCTATGTTCCATGTGAATCTATTGTCACTGTTGTGATGTGTGTGTTAGGTACTATTTATATTTATTCCATATTGCATGTGAACCTGTTGTGGTGGTTGAATGCATTAGATACAGGGTTCGCAATAAAACCCAGATTGTGGGATCTAGTATCCATGACCAATAGCTAAAAGAGACAACACGTTTAAACCAAAACGCAGTTGCAAAGAACAGTCTACCAGTCATCCTGGCTTACAGAAATTGGTGAAAAAATTATGCTTAGGTGTCTTTAAGAGAAAAAAGATAGCAACATTTCTTAATAAGGAAAGAAGTTAGCCCCCGTTTGGCCCCCATTAAATTCTATTTCATTTTTCTATATCCTATTTTCAACCACACAATTTTTCATAAATAATATTACACGTAAATAAAAAAAATTCTTCTTTTTCAATAACTCATTTTTCAAATAAACACAGTTCCACCCACTTTCATTTCCAAAAATGGGGGCAAAACGGATGCTTAATCTTTATACTACCAAAACGTTTTTGCAGAATGTAATGCATCAAATCTATGTTAATGATGGAAACTCCAAAGTATAGTATAATAAAAGAAATTAAATAAATTTAAATCATAAATTTAAATAAGTAGTAATGCTATATGTGCCAATGAAATCTATTGCATACACCTACCACTTTAACACAATCTGGGTTTTGCTGCTATTATTTTAATCCACATTGCACGTGATCAAACATAAAGCAACTGGAAATGCAACTTTTTAATTGGAAGGGAATGTATTCCCTGAAATGTGCATTGAGGAGTCTTCAAGTACTCAAAAATGCTTTGAAAAAATGTTCACTATATTTCTTTGAAAGGGGCCATTATTAGTACCATTTGCACTCTATAAATTACAGACACAAATGGACACAATTATGAGGAGGATCGTACTTTGAAACGATACAAACACCTTCCAAGCTATACATTCAGCCCTACTTCACGTCGACGTTATTGAAGGAGATGTTGGACGACTCAATGGTTTTCTCATGTTCAGAAATAGATTGTGACATTGAGTCCATGTCTAATGACGATTGGAGTTTCGAAGAAGATATGATGCAACAGCTAGAGGAGGACATTACCACGTGGTATTGTGAAGCATGTTGTTCACGAGTATTTGGCATTGAATGGAGCACGTCAATATTTATTCTCAACTATGCGGTGTGGCCACATTTTCATGCTGCAGAATATGCAAGTCTATCTGCAAACATGTTTTCAAGAATTTAGAATGTATCAGCCCATGTTCATACACTTCACACATATTCTTCGTGACCAGTACGGCATATCGAGCAACGCTAATATCGATGTGAACGAGCAAGTGAGAATGTTCTTGTGTATACTTGCACATGAAAAAGGATATTGACAAGTGCAAACTCTGTTCGCTCACTCGCTGCAGACCTTAGCGCACTATTTTAAGACGGTGCTGTGTGCATGCTTGGCATTCACCATTATAATGGTAAAACCAGATCCAGTATACAATGGAGGTACTGCCCACCATCGGCTCGATTCGGAGTGCTACCCTCTATTTCTAGTTTGTGACACTCATTCACGAAACATTTTTTTTGGTTTTTATTGTGACGGTGACGTAAATTATGAACTTGACAACGGTTGTTTGTGATAGTGGAATTGCAGGACTGCATTAGTGCACTTGACAGTACGCACGTCAGAGTTGTGTTGCCGAGTCATAAAAGGGAGAATTTTATAGGAAGAAACGTTATTCCTACATAGAACGTCTTGGTAGCCTGCGATTTTAACCTATGTTTTACGTTCATGTTGCCAAGAACAACAGGGAACACGCACGATAGTTGTATATTAGCCCGCGTAGTACATAGTCCAAAAATAAATTTCTTGCAACCAGCGAATGAAAAATATTACCTTGTGGACTCGGGTTTGTACACAGGCCTGGGTATATGGCAACATATAAGGGCTCTGGCATTAAATATCACTTCCAAGAGTTCAGGAGCTCAATGAGTGGACAACGTCGTTTTCGTAATGCACACGAGCGATTCAATTTCCACCATTCTTCATGTTGAAGTGTTATTGAGCGGGCGTTCGATGTTTGGAAATAGAGATGGAAGATTCTAGATCGAATGCTAGCTTATAGTACGAGAGTGCAAAATGCTGTGGTCGTGGCCTCAATGAAAATTCATAACTTCTTTAGAAGAAACAGTCGGCTCGACAAAGGTTTTTGTAGAGCCGAAGAAGTGGACGATGACGAAGTTGAGATCGACCTGCCCAATGAACATGATGAAATTGTCGCTGAACTGGATGCAATAGGCGCAGAGGACATGTCGTGGCCACAACTGCACGATTACATGGCACATGTGCTATGTTAATAGTTGTACAATAGGGACAAGAAGAAATTTTCTATTGCGTGAATTTTCTTTTTTTGTATAACCCATTTTCATTATGTTGTTGCGTCAAGTGTAGATGATGGGGACGTTAGTCGCCGTCAATTAAAAGTTGTCCGCCAACAATTACGTACCATGTAGCATGTTTGTTTCTATATTAATAAAATGATCGTCTCCCGTTGTAGAATTGTCTATCAATTTGTGAGAGTGATACGTTTTATAGACATTGCACCACGAGGCCAAAACTATTGACTCATCTTTAAGGGCATTTGTGGAATTGTTGAAATTAGGTGAGGTTGAATTCAATGGTTGCTGGCAAATTGCAGGCTGATTGTGTCAAAAACATTATCTTCTTACTAGGACCCACAAATGGCAGCAATAACCTGGAGAAAATGGGATGAGAATGGAGGCTAAACAAATCCTAAAAGAAATAGAATAAAGTAGGAAAACAAAGATTCTTCCACTTGAGGTTTCTACCGATTTATTCTATTATGGCCTCTAAGAAGCGGCGAATGGCTAGCAAATGGAGGAGTTTTCTTGGATAATTTTATCTTTTAATTTTCGTGAAAATTTTAAGGTTAAAAGTATCCTTTTTGTGTGATTTTGATAGGATTTTTGTTGTAAAATAACATGATTTGTGCAATAAACTATCAATTATAAGCATGAATCAAATAAAATAAATATGAGAATAGAGTTATAAAAGCTGGTCTAAGAGAGTAGTGATTATCGTTACCTAAAGTCGTGTAGCCCAATCCCATAGTTATGATCTCATAACAACTCTTACGTAGGTGAATTCTTTAAGGATGCGTGTGACCTGCACCTCGCGAAAATTCCCACCTCGGTATTTATTTAGGGTCAACCCCTCTTAATATCACAATCATAGCACTATCACTATAGAAATGAGCATAAATAATATAGTGCTATTACGAGTCACGCAGTACGAGTTGTTCCTACCACATTGATCTTCTTCATGGGATCTCCAATCATAAAGGTTAGGTTACTCCCGGACGGGTTTAAGCCCATCCCATTCGATGATTCATTAACACTAAGATAAATGTGATTTTTCTCAATTTCGTAAGATCTAAAAAGAATTCATTAACACCCTTTTTGAGTAAAGCTTTGATTAAGTAGTCTAATAAATTCTTTTTAGATCTTACGAAATTGAGAAAAATCACATTTATCTTAAGTAAAGCCTTAATTGACTTAAGTCTTGCTTGAATATACCTATTCATCTTCTTATTCGAGTGATATTAATTTATAAGCTCTATTATTGCTCTACAGTCACATTGTATTGAAATAGCTGGAATTGACTTACTTATTAATGGTATATCGAATAATAAATCTCTAAGCCACTCAACGTTCGTACATGTTATATACAATGCTATTAACTCCGACTCTAAAGTACTCCTAGAGATAATAGTTTTCTTTTTGAACCCCAAGACATAACCACACCACCTAGCAAGAATATATACTCAGTAGTAGACTTAATATCTACATTATTGCTTATCCCGTTTGCATCGCTATATCCTTCAATAACATTTGAAATTTTTTTATAGTTTATAGAATAATCTAATGTATCTTGGAGATATTTAAGCACTCTCTCCAAAGCATTCCAATATTCTTTACTTAAATTTTTAGTATATCTACTAAGTCTCCCAATGGCAAAGGTTATATCAGGTCTTGTCCTATTTGCTATGTACAGTAAGGATCCAATAATTTGAGAATACTCAAATTGTGAAATTAGTTCAAATAAATTCTTTTTCAAGTGTACATTTGAATCATATGGAGTGGAAACTGATTTATTGTCATAATATCCTAATTTTTTCATTAATGACCATTTGATGAGTGATTAATTTATAAATACTGCTCAATGCTAACAATATTTTAATAGTAGTTATTCTAACAATAGGAGAATATGTATCAAAATAATCAACTCCTTCTTTTTGGGCGAATATTTAGCTACTAACCTAGCTTTATATTTATCTATTCTTCCATCAGGTTTCAACTTCTTTATAAAGACCAACTTCCATCCTATTTTCTTACTACCTTGAGGTAAATCACATAAAATCTAAGTATTATTTTTGTTAAAACTTGGGGTCCATCTTAATAAGGTCAACTTTATTAAATAGAGAAGCTCAAGATCTTTATAAATTGGTATTTATTTCGGTATTAAATCGATGTGGGATAACACATCCCTTAACAGACCCCCTCAAGATGGTGACTCATTTGAGCAGACCAATCTTGAAATTCATGGGGTAGCTCTGATACCATGTTAAGATTTGGAGTCCATCTTAATAAGGTCAACCTTATTAAATTGAGAAATCCAAGATCTTTATAAATTAGTATTTATTTCGGTATTAAACCGATATGGGATAACACATTCCTTAACAATTTTGTATAATTGACTCGTACTCATTATTGATACTTCTTGCCAATAAGGTGCATCAGTAGAGACCATATCTTCTTTATATGTTCTATGTTCACCTTCAACTAAATATGTAAAGAATTATTCTCCAAATGATTTCTCTTTCCTAGTTCTTTTGCTCTCCCTAAGTTCATGTTCAACTTCACCTTCTATAGATGAATTAGACGGAATAATATTTAAAATCACTTTCTTAAAAGTTGAGGGTTCACTTGAAATTGTAGCCTTAAATGGGAAAACATCTTCAAAATAAGTAGCATATCTAACTTCAATGATAGTATTATTTTTGATATCATTTACTTCAAAATTTATAATCAAGAACCTATTTGCGCTACTATTTTGAGCATAGCCTATGAAAACAGCATCCACAATTTTTGGTCCTATTTTCTTTCTTTTAGGACCTGGTATAATTACCATTGTCAAACATTCCCACACTTTTAGAAAATCTAACTTAGGAGATCTCTTTTTCCATAGCTTGTATGGAGTTTTAATATTTTTCTTAACAATCACTCATTCAATATGTAATAAAAAGTTAGGACAGCTTCACCCCATAAGTTTTCAGATGCTCCAGAGCTTATGAGTATAACAATTTACCATATCCATTAAATTTCTTTTCTTCCTTTCTGTAATATCATTGGATTGTGGTGAATAAAGAGGTGTCTCTTCGTGTATTGTACCATTATCCTCACAGTAATCCTTAGAATTGTTCCTAGTACATTCTCCTCCTCTATCAGACCTCAAAATTTTTATATTACGTTCTAATTAATTTTCAACATCCATTTTATGGATTTTGAATTTATCATAGATTTCATCCTTCGCTTTCAATAAATAAATGTATCAATACTTAGAATAGTCATTTATAAATGTTACAAAATATCTATTATCAGCTCGTGTTGGCGATTTATTAGAATCACAAGCATTACTATGAATCAATTCTAAGAGGTTTGTATCCCTTCTAACATATTTGAAAGTTCTCTTAGTTCATTTGGCTTGTACACAAACTTCACACTTACTATTACCAACTTGAGACTTTGGAATCAAGTTTTGATCTATAAGTTTCTTGATCTTCATAACATGCCCTAATCTTTCATGCCACAAATAACTAACTTCAACATTAAAAACCATGGAAGAATCATGATAAGGATTTTCAATAATATTCAATTTAAACAATCCATCGCTAATATAACCTTTTCCAATAAAAATATTGTTTTTCGTTATAACAACCTTATTTGACTCCATTACAAGTTTAAAACCTTGTGGAACTTAAAGTGATCCACTAACTAAATTTCTTTTAACTTTGAAAATATGGCGAACTTAATCTAAAATTAAACTTTTCCTGGAGGTCATCTTAAGCTCGACAGTTCCAATTCCCACTACAAGAGCGATGGAGTCATTTCCCAAAGTCATGCTTCATCCTCTTGAAGTTTGATAAGATTTAAACAAACTCTTATCAAAACAAACATGAACATTTATTCCAAAATCTAACCACTGTTCTTTACTATTATAAGTAAAATTGAATAAAAATGTTGATGATTCACACCTAATGGAATGTCCAATATCCTTCATCATATTTACTTGGTCCTTTTGAAATTTGTCCTTAAACTTGTACTCCTTAGTTCTTTTGTAGTAGCAATCTCGAGCAATATGGTTGGTTCTTCCACATACATAACATTGCCATTGTTCCTTCTTCTCTTTGCCTTTGTTATCCTTAGTGTAGTTATTCTTACGTTGAAATTTTTTTCTATAACTGTGAAAGTTTTTTCTTAAACTCATTACCTCAAGACTTAAATTGATTTGAGGAGCTAGTAGGGGTTTTTGAATTTTCTACCAAGTTTGCTTCAGCATGTGATTCATCAAATTTGTTGATACGATTTCTATGATGTTCTTCTATTATCAAGGAATTGAATAGTTGTTTCAATGTCAAAATCCCTTGCTTATGTCTGTGACTTTTAGCAAAGTCAGACCAAGAAGGTGGAAGTTTATCTATAAGGCATGAAACTTTATTGTCCTAACTAAAACTTGACCATTTTTCTTCTACATGTCGTAGTAAATCTTGAAATTGATGGATTTGTTCGTTTATAAATTTTTCATCCACCAAAACATATTTGTTAAAGGTTGAAGCGTTAAATCTATCGACTCCAATATCATCAATTCCATATTCTTCCTCTATAGTTTTTCAAAGCTCTTTAGTACTTGTGATATTTTGATAAATATCATAAAGTCTATCAGAAAGAGTACTTAAAATTCAATTATGACAACGTAATTCAATTTGTTCTGGGTTATAACACGAGGTAGATTCTTTACCTTCATTACCTTCTTTTATAGCATAAATTAACCCTAGAATGATAAACCAATCTTACATTTTGTTTTTTCCATCAAAGTTTTCCGATTTAGCACTATTAGTATCTTCACGAGATAGATATATATATATATCAAAGAGCCGAGCCAAAACTCGAGGCTCAGGCTCGGGTAAAATGAACGAACTTTTTTCCAAGTCCGAGAGCTCGGCCAAAAAAATTAGTCTCAACCTAGCTTTGTTTTTGATTTTTAAAAAAATAAATTAATTAAGATAGTAGCCTGTTGCCTTAATTCAAATAAGGTAGCGTGTTGCTGCTTTTAAAATGTAGAATTTTTTAATTTTTTTGAAATATAGGCCCATGAGCCCAAGTCGGCAAGCCACATGGGCCGGCTCGAGCTTTGCCCGGCACTCCAAAATGGTCCTCGAGTAGAGCCGGCTTAGGCTTTTTCCGTGCCGAGCCACGGACAACTCAAACAGATGAGCCCGATTGTCATCCCTATATATATATATATATATATATATATATATATAAGAAATTACGTGTATAATAATGCAAAATAAGATTCTTGTAAAAATAATGTGATTTGTATAAAAAAAACTATCAATTATAAGCATGAATCAAAGAAAATAAATATTAGAATAGAGTTATAAAAGCTAATTTTAGAGAGTCGCGATACTCGCTGTCCTAAAGTCGTGTGACCTTCCCTTCGTGCTAGGAATGGCAAAAAACCCATTCAATTCGATACCCGCGGGGTCCCGCCCTGAATGGAGAAGGGATTAACCGTCTAACTGGGCAATGGGATAGGTACGGGATGAGATTCATTGCCCCGAAGCGGGTACGGGAAACATAATCCCCCCGCTACCTGTCTCGTTTAAAGTTGATTTCAAATTTAAGTTTTTATCAAACAAAAATAATAGATTTATCATTATTTTTAAAGAGATCATAAGTTGTTTTTAACAAATTAGTAAAAAAGTAATAATGTTTACTAACTAAGGACATAAAATATAAAAGCAAAAATAAAAAAAAGAAAAAGAAAAAGTAAATGGGGCGATAAATGGGGTAGGGGACTTGTCCCACCCCGTCCGTCCCGCTTTAATCGGGTTTGGGTATGGGGTAATACAACAAAAATATCCGACAAGACGAGGGTGGGAATGGCCAACTTGTCCCATACTTGCGCCATCGCCATCCTTACTTCGTGCGGGCACTTTCAGCTCCAAGATAAAACCCTTATAACTCGTAGCTGATTCTCCTTTTATGGACACGATCACATGGAGAGAAAGAACAAACCCTTATCAATTGCCAAAATTTATAGAAGAAGATAATATAAAATGATTAGATAGTAATATGTAATGACTAGAGAGTATTTTTGTGTTTGATTTGTTGTGTAAAACAATGAGAAATTCACCTTATTTTATAGTAGAAAAATTCAACTATTTCATGATGAAAATTAATCAAATTCAACATAAG
>NW_019227980.1:157559-243956 GCF_002742605.1 Olea europaea var. sylvestris
CGCCGCTTGTCGTCATCACCACTGCCACTACTCACAACGGCAACCGCCGCTCCCACCTATTTTTCTTAATGTTTTTAATAACCAATAAATTTTGACAATCAACTTAATAATTCTTTCTAGGATAACAATAATAATTGGTCAATAATATTTGTAAATTATAATACGTGAAAGATTACCGAATGCACATAATTTATTACAAACAAAATTTGGAAAAAAATATAAATCTTATTAAAAATTGAAAATTCAATCATAGAATTATAGAAGTGGTGGATCTTTTCTTCTCATTACAACATTTGTCCGTAAAATCCTCTATAAGATTTTAATACTTATAGTAATGCATTCAACGAGACTCTGAATCATTTCGCTTCTTACTAAGACCGAAGACAATCAATATCGAATATATAAATAGTGATGTCAAATCTAAAAATTAATTGAATTATCTCAATTTTTGAAGATTACTTGTTAATATAAAGTGGATTATCATTAGATATAATTTTGCTCATGTTCAGAGAGAATTAAAATTAGATTTTTTGATAAATTTTGATAAAAATTGTGAAATGCGTGGTTGAACAATTGTGTAGCCAATGAAATATGCGGTTAAAATTAATTGTTAACTTTGACTTAAATTAAAAACTAGATTTTAATCCAAACCAAACATGAACTTAATAATGCTTATACTAAATCTTTCATGAAATATTTGTTAATATCTCCTTCCTTTCTTTGTGTAATGCTCCGAAAATTTTATTTTATTTATGATTAATCATTATTATCTTGGCTTTGGGGAGGGGATTACGTGTCTTAGTTCAAGTATAAGGTTTGGGGGATTTAATTATCTTGACGTCCACCTCATTTGATAGATCATGCACATGTATTTTAAGGGAGCAAAACTTGCCTTAGTGCTAGAATTTCATTCAACCCTCCTATAATAAATATTATAGTTAATCAATAATTATAGAAACTTTGGGGATCATTACCTGGAAATATCAATTTAATTTGCATATGCATGTGACTTGTAATGTTTTTACATTTACAACTGGGTAGTTTGTAATTAACAATGCCCTTAAATGTCTTCTTTCATATTAAGTAAATTTCTCACAAATTGCTAGGCTAATGGTAAGACACAATTTGGGCCTCTGACAAATTATTCTACATCCCCATCAAAGTTAATTATTTGGGGTATATAGTCCAATTAAGCTTATAATACATTATATAATTATTTATTTCATTTTATTTATGTTATTATATGATAACCTGTCATTTTACGTAAATTGAGGCAAACTTGATTATTCTTATATTAAATAGATTCTAATTAATTTAATTTGATTGATATCCAAACAAGGAGTTTTGTAATTGGACTGATTAATGGAACTAATTGACGTGATTCTGTTGGCTAGGTTGCATCCGTTATTTATTTGATATAATTATTTTCTCGTGACTAATTATATTTTTACAGTTAAACGTATCTTGGAAGAACGATCGACGTGCCTATTAATTTAATTACGATATGTTTATAACTTTATTATAGTAATTAAGTTATTACGTGCTCACAATTCGTCTCGCTTTAGGATTCAACTTAAAAATCATGTTAAAATATTGTCGCTTCTCAATACCTGTATTTTGTGTCATTTAATGTAAAAATAGCATGTGGAGAACATTATAATCTTGTAATTGGTAAATACTAATTTAAAGTGTTAATTAAGTAAATGAGGTAAATTTGGATGTTAAAAATTAATTAGCATAAATTGTGCCTAATTATCTATCATCATTAGGTCGAAAATGAAGACTGTTTACCTAGATTGACCACTGCCTTTTAAATGATTTAATAGTATAAAAAGGGGCTTTGCTAAGTGATTATCACCAATTATACTTATGATACGTATCTGTTTAAAATAATGTTTTCCTATGCATATTTAATTTTGCATTGGATTACACCCACTTTGATTAGCTACACGTTCACACCCTCACAGTATCCAAAATCTTGATTTTTGCTTTGCAATCATCAATCAACTCATGATTTATCATAAAATATATTTTCGACAATTTTCTCGGCATATAGACTCGGCAACGGCGAAAGTTTTTGGGAATGTGAATTTCCTACTTCCAATAATTTTATTGTCAAAAGAGGTAAGATACTTTTATGTGCAAGTGATATGTCCTTTAAATATTGTGATTTTTATGCGTGATTTATTTCATGAAATGCTAATTGACCTGCGGGTCCCAATGAAATGAAATGAAATGTTTGACCTGCGGGTCTCAAAGAAATGAAATGAAATGTGAGATTGCCTTCGGGTCTTCTCAAATGTGCTAGAGCTTTCGATTGATCACCGATTGCTCTTGATGAAATGATGGTATGAAATGTTATGAATTTACGTTTTAAAAGTTATCATATTGTTCGGACGCACGTATCCTACTGAGTGTAATTACTTACTCCTTTAATTTCAACATTTCAGATTAGTAGGGTCAACGTGGAGGTGGCTGAGCGATGCGCGGGTTGCCAAGTAAAGAAATTGTTTTTCAAGAAATCATTCAAAAACAATTTCGTTAGGCTATTTTGTGTCTCTCTTCAACAGCCTTTAAATTTACGAGTTGGTTGTGTATAAAAACATGTTATTTGATTTGTTTGTTGATTGCGTATATTTCCATGATTTAAATTTAATTTATGAATGTTCTAGTATCTTGTTTATTTAAGAATTTTATTCTTACCGTTTGGTATTTAAAATAAATAAAAGTAAGTTTTTGGTAATGGCCCAAACCTATTTTATAAAAAAAAAATTTGGGGCGTTACACTTTGGGAATCTCGAAAGCTTATTTTAACTTCTCATAAGCTATCCCCAAACAGACCTTAGACCATTTTATTTTAAAATTTTACTGGAGATTAACTTTTTAGTTTTGGGGTTTACAATTTACCCTATATTTTTGATCTGTATTGTGTCTCTTTATTTTAATTTTTTTGGATGGACTGGCAGCTTCGATGCTTCTTTTTCTTTTTGAAGGTGTCCATTTGGCATACTCTGATATTAGTACAAAGAGTTGGAAATGGTCTAAGATTTATGTTTATTGTTTGATCGATTGTTATATTCAACTTTTTCTGAGATGTTTCGTTGGACTTTTGAATTTGTTAGGATTAGTAAATGACCACATTAGTGTTCAAATTTATGTCACATACCAAAAATGTGAAAGATTGAAAATAGAAACCAAGTTTTGGGCTTCAAACCTAAAAGAATTTTTCTTTGACGTAATAATTGTGTAGAAATTCTTTGATATTTTCATTTTCTGGGTCTAGAGGTCGTGCAACGAAACATTTGTGGTGTATTGAAGCTTTAGAATTTATTTGGGAGTCATTTCGTGTTTTCGCTCAAAAGTGGCACTACAACATATCAACTCGTCTATAGCTTGTAAAAATTGTTATCTATCATGTTCTATAGCATTATTCAGGATGCTATTGTAGGTAGTATTATTAAAAATTGTACCTTTATTATAATATTTGCTATAAAAACTTTAAAATAGTATTATGTTATCGTCATGGTTTTAATAACTATAACATTTTTTTGTGTAATCTTTATATATATGTTTTTATTATAATTTTGGCTTTAATAACATTTTCTAATTGTCATGCATTCCTTTTTCATCATTTTTTAATATTTATAGCATTGATTGAATATAATAATATATCATTTTCAATAGCATATTTTTTATTGTAATGTATACATGTTATATAGCATTCAAATAGAAATATTCAATAGCATTAATTTTTGGAATAAAAATATGAACAATAAAAGGACAATAGTAAATTTCAAAACATGCATCAATATTGTCTTGTAGAAATACACAAGTATAGTTGTTTAATAGAAAAATCTAATTATATTCCGTCTTCACATCAAATACTAATAGCAATATATACTTTACAAGGAAACGCAAAATTAAATTAGAATCTCCTCGTTCTATTCTTCAAGATAAAATTTCTTGAACTCTTGGAACTTATTCGAAGTGGACATCCATCAAGCAAATGATGCATTTCAATATGAAAATTAATAAAGTAAAACAACTTATTATATAGTAAAACTAGTGTAAATTTAAGAAGTCAAAACTCTAATTGGTAATTAGTGACTGAAATTGATATGAGCAAAATCAATGATATGATAATGTTGGGTTAGAATACTAATGCCACTTCTAAGACCAATAAACACCAAAATTATCGTATCACATCACAAAAACCATATGGGAAATCGACATACCTCGAAAAAGGTCTAGACCCATATGATTATGTACATCATTGTTGCCTGGGCAAAAGTGAAGTCATTTACTCGTTATAGAATACTTGCATGACATTAAGAATGCTAGTCAGGGATCATATGTACGGTATAATCAATTACTTGAATGTGGCAAAATTCTTGGGGCCTAAAATCGAGTTTGATACTCAAGCTGATATAGTTTTTAATAGTCTATACAATGAGTTTATCCATTTGAGTCTTCTATTATCGAACAACAAGACTTTTCGCGCCTCTCATGAGGTGGTCGAGTTGGTGAAGTAGGTAAGCGCGAAAGCCTTTGATCATGAATTCGATTCCCCCTATTAACACTTTCTCGGTTGAGTTTGTCGCATCGGGCTTGCCTAATGCGGTTTACCTGATTGGCGTGATTTGCCAGCTATTGCGCCAACTCGAAGATCTATCCAATGCGCACCTGAAGGGCAGCGACTGCGGATTTTCCCATCATAAAAAAAAAGACGAATTTTCGCAAATTGGATTTCTGTTGGGCAATTTTCTTAGGCAATTATAAAAACAATTCCACTTTCAAACACAGAGTGATAGAAACAAGGTCAAGTTAAATTAGGTGTATAACACTTCCAACAAAGTGAAATCAGGAGTACAACACATTCAAAGAAACGAAATAAAAACTTTTGGAGTTCAACATATAGTAAATAAAGTTCAATAGTTTATTTTATTCAAATGACTAGGAAGATTTGATATGGCTCTATTCATCTATACTTCACTTATTCAACATCCTTGACATTGTTATTCCTCAAATTATTTGCTTGCATAGATGGTTGAGTTAAACATACCAAAACAATGCAAAATAGTTAGTCGTTCTTCGTTTAAGTGCAGCAGATATGCACGATTCATAATTGAAATTTCAAGATCACAAAAGAATAATCATTTAAGTTTGTTCATCTAATTTGTCTACAAGTATTTGATTTTAATTGATATCATTGCAGTCCAACTTAATAAATGAGACAAATTAAAGCTGTTGTGGTCTTGCCATACATGAAGAATTAATTAAATATAGAAATTTATATAAAAAGCTTGCTTCTCAAAATAGAAATACCAAGACAAAGAAGGAAAAGGTGTATTACATTGAAGTTAGAATTTTTGAGCTTGTACAAATGAGGACCAGTGACCCTTATCAAGAGGAAATATGGAAATATTAAATTCCCTGGCTTTGTTGGTTTGCTGGTTCTCCAACTTTAGAACGTAGCTTTAATATCTTTTGATTTATATAAGGACAAGAAACATATATTGTAGGTAGAGGTCGGCAATGTCCATTTTTTGATGAGTTGCATTCAGTTTTATTGGCAAGTGCCAATGAAATGAACCAAACTCGGAGGTTGCTTTGATGCTTGGTAAAAAGAGGCTTAAGAAAGTTACCAAGAATCAATCCGTAGAAGAAGAGGAGGAGAATGATGCGGATGAGGTTGCAAAAGCGTGGCACTAAAAGGAGCGTCGAAAGAGAAAAAAAACAAAGAGGAGGAGCATCAAAGAAACTTTCAAGAGAGTCTTCTAAAAATACAAACAGTATCTATAGCATTCTAGGTAGTCTTTCATGAGCATTGAAAGTAGTGTAAACTTGAACAGGAAAATTTTTGAAATAATAAGAAGTTCCAAAATCATCGAGAAGCTTTAGAAGTATGAATATGATGAATATATGACTTAGTGAAAATGTAACCTAGTTAAGAAAAAGTTTTTTTTATTGGATAGAATAATTTTACATGGATAAGGAAAAGCTCGTTATTGGTTGAGAGCTACTAAAAGAGTTACTTAATCATTTTGAACTCTTCTTCTATTAAAGAAGGTGGAAGTTACTTCATCATTTTGAACTATTTTTCTGTTAAAGGATGTGAAACAAAGTTAGTTAATTATTTTGAATACTTTTTTCTATTAAAGGAGGTTCAAGAAAATTACTTGATCATCTTGATCTCTTCTTTCTTTTTTTATAAATAGATGTATTGGTATGTAATTTGAACTATCGGGTAGAAGGGAAAATTCAATGTATGTATAAGAGAATTGAAAGATAATTGCTCTATTTTATGAGATATACATTGTAAGATTAATGTAAGTTTGTTTATTTGAGTTAAAAAAGAGTGAAATTTTATCACAACTTTTACCGAACAATAGTATCAGAGCCAAGAAAAAAAGTGACAAAATCTTTATTTTCAGTTTGATATGGCCTTCTCAAATAGTTATTTCCAGCCACAGCTACCAAGACTAATAAAGGAGAATTATGAGAATTAGAGCATACAAATGAAGGTGTTCTTAGCATCCCAAGACCTATGGAAAATGGTGGAGAAATGTTATACGAAACCTAAGTCTAAGGTTGATGAAGACGCATTAAGTACAACTAAAAATGCAGCACTCAAGGAAACAATGAAGAAAGATCAGAAGGCCTTGTACTTGAAATATCAAACAGTAAATGAAGGAAATTTTGAGAAGATCGCTTCTATTACAAATGCAAAAGAAGCATGTGATATACTTCGAAATTCATTTTGAGGTATTGAAAAGAAAATAAGAATTCATCTACAAATGATAAAAAGCGAATTTGAAACATTGAAGATGATAACGAGTTAATCTCGGAGTATTTTACTTGAGTTCTCACAATAGTGAATAATATCAAGTGCAATGGAGAAAAGATCAAAGATTTGCAGGTAATAGGAAAAAAAAATGCTCCGTTACCTAAATTCGAAGTTTGATAATGTAATCATAGCAATTGAAGAATCCAGACTTCGATACTATGACTGTTGATGAACTATTGGGTTCTTTAGAAATTCATGAGCAATGAATCAATAAGAAAACTTCATCAAAATTACTTGATCAAGCATTGTAATCAAAGCTTTCTCTTCAGGAAAATAAAGAAGAAAAATGAGATTCACAACCAAGTTGAGGAATGACCCGATTTCAAAGAGGACGAGGTTTTAACGATAAAGGAAGATGAGGAAAGTTTAACATCAACAGTGGACATGGAATTCAACAATAATTTTATCAAAGAGGAAGAAAACAATATAGAGGTCGAGGTAGAGGACAAAATAGAAGACAAGAAAGATGCGGAGATAGTTTCAGTCATCTGATTGATGACAAAAGGAACTTGTAGTATTATAACTGTTATAAGTATGAACAATATAGTAATGAATGTCATGTAAAGATTGCTAAAGTTGAAGTTGACGATGATACCAACTTTCGTGATACAAGTGGTCCAAAATCACTGATACTGATGGCTCATTATACAGTAATAAAATAATGAAAATATATGATTTTTGGATATAGGATCAAGCAATCACATGTGGAGAAGAAAGCATATATTCATGGAGCTTGATAAAACTCCGCGTGGACATGTCTCTTTTGGTGACCTCTCTAAATTTCCGGTAAAAGTAAGATGTGACATTTTAATCAAGCTCAATAATGGTAGTCATAGTTATATTACTGATGTTTATTATGCGTTGGATATCAAGCATAATTTATTAAGTCTAGGACAGTTCCTAGAAAGTGGATACGACATCAAATTAAAAGACTCCTACCTAATAATCAAAGATGATAGTATAAATCTAATATCCCAAATACGAATGTCTAAGTTCATGGAGCTTGATAAAACTCCGCGTGGACATGTCTCTTTTGGTGACCTCTCTAAATTTCCGGTAAAAGAAAGATGTGACATTTTAATCAAGCTCAATAATGGTAGTCATAGTTATATTACTGATGTTTATTATGCGTTGGATATCAAGCATAATTTATTAAGTCTAGGACAGTTCCTAGAAAATGGATACGACATCAAATTAAAAGACTCCTACCTAATAATCAAAGATGATAGTATAAATCTAATATCCCAAATACGAATGTCTAAAAATAAAATGTTTACTTTAAACATTCCTCACGACCCACCAAAATGTCTAAGTGTCATTATAAATTAGAAGAATTGGTCGTAGCAATTGAGACTCGGACATTTAAATTCTGAAGGATTAAGATTGTTGTCAAAGAAACAGATATTGAAGTGGGTGCCCAAATATTGATTATTTGAATGAAGTTTGTGAAAGTTGTGTTCTTAACAAGCATGCAAGAACAAATTTTGCAAGGGTGACATGTTGGAGAGGAAAGAAACCACTGAAGTTGGTCTATACAGATATATGTAGTCTGGTGAAGCCAATGTCAAAAGAACAAAAAGGTACTTTCTGATGTTTATTGATGATTATTGTAGAAAGCATGGGTATACTTTCTCAAGAGAAAGTATAAGTGTTGAATACATTCAAAGAATTTAAGTCTAACGGTGAAAAACAAAGTGGCTATCACATAAGGATGTTGCGATCAGATAAGGAAGGAGAATATTTTTCTGTTGCATTAAAAGGGTTTTGTAATTGGAATGGCATCATACAATAATTTACACCAACTTATACTCTCTAATTGAGTGGTGTAGCTAAACAAAAGAACCGCACAATTCTCAAAATCGCAGTTTCAACTATAGTACATTTATTGAATCGGTTTCCTACCAAGAATGTTCTTGTAGAAATACCTGAAGAGGCTTGAAATATAAATAAGCCTAGTGCAAGTCACATTCGATTGTTTATATGAATAGCTTATGTAAAGATTCTAAGAGCAAGAACTAAATTTGATGACAAAGGGCAGAAATGTGTCTTTATCGGTTGTGGCGATAGGATAATGGGATTCAAGTTCTGCAATCCCATTACAAAAGATATTATCATGAGTCGAGAAGTAACTTTTGAGGAAGATAAAGCTTGGAATTAGGAGAATAATAAAGACATCGAGCAAGTTCGTTTGATTATTAAGCAAGAAGAATTTCAATAATGTCAACAACCAAACAGTGAAGCAAACGTCAACAACCAAATAGTGAAGCAAACGGCACAAACAACTGTATCTTTCTCACCTAAAACATTAGAAGATTCATCATCATCTTCATCAGTATCATCAGCTAAAGAAAGGCCGAGAAAGATGAGAAGCTTGAGAAAGATTTATGATGCTATCGAGTAACAAGGTGAACACTATAAATTGCTTTGTTTATTAGTTGATGGCCAAACACTTTCTTTTGAAGAAGTTTCAACAGATAAAAGATGACAAAATGCAATGGATGAAGAAATTATTTCTATTGAGAAGAACAACACGAGAAAGCTCACTGAGTTACCAGAAGGAAAAAGGCCATTGGAGTAAAATGGGTGTACAAAATTTTAAAAAAAATATACAAGGTGAAATTCAGAGGTATAAAGTGAGGTTGGTCGCAAAATGTTACTCTCAAAAGTAGGAATTGACTATGGAAAAATATTTACACCTGTTGCATGTATGAAGACAATTCAATTGTTGATTTTACTAGTTGCATAATACAATGGAAGATTTATCAACTTGACGTCAAGACAACATTTCTAAATGAATATCTTGAAGAAGACATATATGTCAAGCAACCACCAAGATATGTATGAGAGAGTTAGCTAGATAAAGTTTGTAAATTGAAAAAAAAAGGCTCTTTATGAACTCAAGCAAGTCCCCCAAGCATGGAATACCCATATTGACAATTACTTTAAAAAGAATGGGTTAATGCAATGTCCATATGAATATGCGGTATATGTAAAACGAGAACAAGATGGATGTATACTATTTATCTGTTTATATGTAGATGATTTAACTTTTACAGGTAACAATTCATCCATGTTTGAAGCTGTCAAGAATAATGTGATGAAAGAATTTGAAATGACTGATATTGAATTGATGGCACACTTTCTCGGGATTGAATTTAATCAACAAAAAGATGGGATTTTTATTTCTCGAAGTGCCTATGTCGTAGATATTTTAAAGGCATTTGGTATGGAGAAGTATAATCTGGTTACTACTCCAATTGAAAGTGGATTGGAACTACACAAAAATGAAAATGGTGATGTCAATCCTGCATATTTCAAGAGCTTGATTGGAAGCCTTAGATATCTAACATGCACTAGAGTGGATATACTGTATGGAATAGCATTGATCGACAAATATATGGAGACATCATATCGGTCCCATCTTATTGCAGCAAAAAGAATAATCTGCTATTTGAAAGGCACAATCAATGAGGGCTTACTTTATCCATCTACAGATAATTTTAAACTCATTGGTTATTCAGATAGTGATTGGGGAAGAGATATAGATGAAAGGTAAAGTACAACTGGATTCGATTTCTTTTGAAGAAACAGAATTTACATAGTCATCCAAAAAGCAACCAATAGTTACTTTATCTAGCTGTGAAATTGAGTATGTTGCTGTAAATTTAGTTGTATGTCATGCTATCTGGTTTCGCAATACGCTGACTTATTTGGGATTCCCTCAAAAAAAATTCACTGAGATTTATATTGATAACTAATCAGCAATTGCACTCGCAAAGAATCTAGCTCATCATAAAAGAAGCAAACATATAGACACATGTTTTGATTTTATCCGAAATACATAAAGATGATAGAAGTGGAGCTACTACCATGTAGAGCAAATGATCAAGCATCATATATTTTTCCAAGCTACTTAAGCATGATGTATTTACCAGACAGAAATTTATGTTTGGGATGTTTAAGTTTAAGGGGATGTTGAAAGTATTGTGCTTGATCAAGGAAATTCGAGAAATAAGAAGAAGTTTCAAAATCATCAAGAAGCTTTGAAAGTACGAAGTTGATGAATATATGACTTAGTCAAAATGCAACTTGGTTAAGCAAAAGTTTTTTATTGGATAGAAGAATACATGGTTAAGGAGAATCTTGTCATTGGCTAAGAGCTATTAAAAGGGTTATTTAATCATTTTGAACTCTTCTTTTTTTAAAGGAGGTGGAAGTTAATCAATCATTTTGAACTCTTCTTCTGTTAAAGGATGTGGAACAAAGTTACTTAATCATTTTGAATACTTCTTCTCTTAAAGAAGGTTGAAGAAAGCTATTTGATTATCTTGAACTCTTCTTAGTTTTTCTATAAATAGATGTATTAGTATGTATTTTGAAATATTGAGTAGATGAGAAAATTCAATGTTTGTATAAGATAGTTTTTGGGAGAGAATTGTTCTATTGTATGAGATATATATTGTCAGATTAATAAAAGTTTGTTTATTTGAGTTAAAAAGTGAAATTTTATCACAACTTCTACCCAACAATGAGATGCTGAAGAGTCTCTTCCAGTTGCAACAGATAATCGACATACAGTTGAGGGAGTCTATGGAGAAACAAGCTCAAGAACGCAAGATTTTGATTAGGAATAGCGACAATCATTGAGGCGAATGCCAATATAATGAACAATATTTTGACTTCTTTTTTTTTTAGTACTATCCACTACATTTAATCGTCCCTACCTAATTATGTGAAATATGTATTACGACGAAGTTTCTCTTATTTGATCTTCCATACACATTTTCCTAATGGCTATATTCCTATATGGTAAAGGAATTTTCGTTTTTTTTTTTTCATTTTTACTTAGTATTTTTAGGGCTGGACAAAACTTTCGAACCAAACCCGATCCGAACTCGACGGTTCTTCTCAAGTTAAATACTCGAACGGGTATTTGAATCAAGAACCGACGTGTATGGTTCGATTTTCGGTTCTAGATCAAGACCCGAAAAATCGAATATCTGTAATTTTTTAATTAATTTATTTTAAATAAGTAAAATTATTTTATTTTTTCTAAATAAATTTGTTAACTAGTTAATTTAGTTCAAACCACAAAATATGATTTTCCTATTTCTAATTTTCAGTTCAAAATCAAGTTCATCAAATTGACCTTAATTTTATCCAAATCTGTTATTTTACTGTAGTGTCGTTTCTATCGGAGAAAATCGAATTAAAACTCTACAACATCTCTCTTAATTATTTTGAGTTCGCTATCTTTCTTTTTCTGTGATTTTAATAATCAAATTTATGAAGAATTCAGTAAAGAGAGACGTGAAACACATAAAATTGACCTACGTTATTTTGTAAGAGCTAGTATTGAACATATCATTAATTAAATTAACGTAATTTTGTATATATTAAAAAATTTAATTATAATATAGAACCAAATGGAATCGAACCGAACTGAACCGAACCCGAACGGTTCCGATATTAAATCTGGACCCGACGGTTCCACTTACTAAATACCCAAAAATTTCAGGTCGGTTCGATTTTCATTAGAACCGAACCGAATCGGACCATGTCCAACCCTAAGTATTTTGACTTTTACAAAAGTAAACCTTTCGGTGTAGAATTAAGTTTGTTAAATGTACAAATATAAATTTATTGACAGTATAAATGTTAACAAAATCACATTAGCTTACCATTGTGAAGGTTTTTATAGATGTCACAGAGAATATTTCTCTGCACCTATTTTTGAGATGCAGGTTGTGTTTTGTGCACTCTTGGGTTGGGCTTGTTTCTTAGCCCATGTGTAAGACGGACTTGTTTGTTTACTACTTTTATTTTTTTATTTATAGGTTAGATATATCTATGTTTAGCCTCTATTTTTTTTCAAAACTCATTTTTAACTATACATTTTCCCATAAAAATAATTTTCCATTTAAATCAAAATTTTTTCCTTCTTTTTTTAACCACACTTTTTCAAAAAATAACTATTTCAAATACATTTTCTTGCTAAAATGAGGCTCAAACAGTAATTATGAAAACGAAAAACAATGTATTCATTTTTTTTTTTTTGAAAAAGGCATAGGTATAATTGTAGTGCTTGTTTGGTTCGGATTAAAATCTGATTTTAATCTAAGTCAAAGTCAAATAATCAATATTAACCACATCTTTTATGGGTTTCACAATTTTTCAACCATACATTTCAAAAACTTCCATCATAATCTAACTAAAAAATATAATTTTAATCCACGTCAAACATTTTCTTAATTTAATTCATTTATTAGTAGGAATATTATATATTTTAAATTTTCTCCTTTTGAAAAAGGTTAAATATAAGATCTATATAAGTTTTTCAAATATTTTTTAAATTTATAATGTATCATTTGTGTCTATATTATTACTAGGTAATTCTTTTCTATTTTCATTAAAATTGTGTTTGTTATTTTTCTTTGACAATGGATAAATAAAATGTTTTTGAAAAATTATAATATATAAAGAAGCTATGGGTTTATATATATGGATAACATTTATATTAGGGAGAAAAGATAATTACAAATGTTTCTAAATACACTTTAAAAAATAAGAAACTTACGGAAAAGTTTTAAAAATCAAGTAGTCACATCATATTTACGACAAATAGAAATGCCAAGATAAAACAAAAAAATGTATTACCTTTGAAGTTAGAATTTTTGAGCTTGTGCAAATGGAGATCGTTGAACCTTATTAGGAGAAAATATGGAAATTTTAAATTCCCTGCATTTTCTGGTTTCCTAGTTCTCCAACTTTAGGATGTAGTTTTAATGTCTTTTGATTTATACAGGGACAAGAAACATATGCTGTAGTGTCCATTTTTTGATGAGTAGCATTTAGTTTCATCAGCAAGTGCCAATGAAATGAATCAAACTCGGAGGTTGCTTTGACGCTTGGAAGAAAGAGGCTTAAGAAAGTTACCACGTATCAATCTGTAGAAGAAGAGGAGAAGAGTGATGCGGACAAGGTTGTAAAAGCAAACTTGCACCTAAAATGAAGATCGAAAGAGAAAAACAACAAAGAGGAGTGATAGAATACAACATGCTCGCACATTTGCATGAATGGAAGAGACATTTTTGCTTTAGTTAGGCCTGTTGAATGGCTATGCATATGCATGGAATTTGTACAATGCATGCACATGGTTATGACTCTGAGAGGTTATCAATTTATTTTTATTTTTATTTTTTTGGGTCATATATTTCTTTCTAGACGTTCAATTCAGATGATTCAAAGTGAGTTTGAAAGATAATTTAAATGGCTATCATTCATTTGCAAATAACATTTTTTCAATTTGAACGTTTATTATGCGAAAAATGGGTTTCAATCTAATGTTCAAAAATATGGAGCATAATTTGTTTGGCTGAAAATTGATTCGTGACGATATTTTGACTCTATTTCACCATTTGGCTTCTTTTCTCGTCCACTTGACCATCGCACTCTCGAATCTTCGTCGTGAGATCTGATATAACTTTGAAGTATTTTCACTTTAGTATCCAAACTTTGAATTTCTTGTAGTTGAGTCTTCTCTTCATCATTTTTCCCCAATTCTTATTGCATAACAAACATAATATATGGAATTAAGTCATAATTTATCAAAAAATCCAATAAACACTCCCATTTAAAGGCTTAAATAAGTATACAAAATACATTTATCAATTAGTGTTGCTAATTGTAGTAGAGAGAGATAATAGAGAGAGATTGCGATCGACATAATATGGCGGTTAAGGAGAAGACCCACTAGAGTTGTTATTGTAGAGAGAAATGATAATGGAGAAAAAGAGTAAGGAAATAAATGATATATAAAATTTTTAAATAATATTTATATTTGATTTTGAAAGAAAAAGAGAAATACTTAATTTTTGAAATTGATATTTATAATGTAGGATTTATGTGATTTTCTATTTGGGTTTATAATGTGGCCCAATGAAAAACCATGACCTAAGCAAGCTTGAGGCTCTTGGTTCAAAAATCTAGTAAGGATCAATAACGGTTCATTTGTTTATTAAAGCTTTGTTCGGTAGTGATTTTGAGAATTGATTTTTGATGATTAGAAAGAAAAGTAGGTTATATCTGTGAAAAAGTAAAAAATGATGATTGGAATAATAAAATAACGATTAAAAAATTGATTTTTTGTGGTAAAAAATAGTACCAAACGTACACTAAGCCAAATATGTTGATTGAATAGGATTAGGGTATGATTGACTAGGTTTTCGATTGAACCAATGACTTGTTTCGAGTTTTATGATTAAGCTTATAAGTAGATAAATTATTTTTGTCAATATAAGATCAGAAAGAGAGAGAGAGAGACTTAGATAAATGAACTAAGAACTGTAAATTTGCCTTTGGTCCTCTTTAATTTGTTTGGCAAATTGATCTCGGCCCTGGTCTTATCAATAATCAGAACAAAAATCTCCTCTACGGACAGCGCAGGCGTCGGTCGCATGTGTGTGAAGTCACTACCACACGTGCCGCTCTCTCCATTTCCAGTGGCTCTCTGATAAATGCCCTTTTAATTCGAGCATCTCTTTCTCTCTCACACACTCAAACACATTGCTACTACAGGCCAAACATATACATACATTTATTTCTAGAGAGAGAAAGTGAGGCCCCTTTTCATTTTTTGTTGCCACTACACAACTTTACAGCTCAACTCTCAATTTCCTGTCTCTCTTTCTCTCTCTCTATTTCTCCTTTCAGCTCGACTTCATAATCACAGATCAAATCTACAATCGACACTGCCTCCACCAGGTATTTTGTTGTTTTACGGGTTTTTAGGTAAAAATTCCTCAGTTTTGCTGATTTTAATCCGGCATAAAATTGATAAGCTCACTTAAAAATTGCCCAAATTGTGAAAAAATTGGGTCTTTCGAATTCTTGTTGATAATGGGTGGTGGAATTATGCTAAGAGTGTCGCTTGCTGACCGTCTGAAATGTTGATTTTGATCTGCTTTTTTATGAATAATTGATGAAATAAAGTTGTTTTTTTTTATTAATGTATTGTGTGGAACTTTTATATTAGTATTTACTATTTTTTTCTGGGCATATCAATAATTTATTGTTACTGATGGGCAATATGGCAGAGAAAGTTTGGAGAAGGAAAATAATTTGATACTGAGCATGTGTTCGTGAATAGTGTAGTTTGGTGCATTCTATTGCAATTAACAGCATGTTAACAGTTATAAGACACTGAACTTATGTATCACTGACAGAAATATTGATAAGAGAGATGGGTATTACAAAAAAATTTATATTTTGGGAACTTAGAAATGCGACGAAAGAATCAAACTTTCAAAATTTCTATCTATAAACACTCAAACTTTCTAATGACTTTTTTGTTTATACTTTGATTAATCAATATCTCACGCTTATATAGAATTGCTGAGCTAATGTTCTTGAGTATAAATTTTGCACGATCAACAATGGCTACTATACTGGCAATGTGGTGTTGTTAGTTTGTAGCTCTATGGTATTCTGTGATATCTAAAGAGAAGAGAAACGGAAGGAAGTGGAAGAAAAGGCTATTTGAAGGGCTGGAGCACATTATTTGTATTGATTTTAACTGAATATTCACCTGCTCTACTGTTGGTGTCGCGTAGAATTTGCCAGTCACATTATTTGAACCTGTTGCTTCTGCTAGGAGGTTGTTCAATGCAAGGAAATGTTTAAAAGGGACAATTTGGGATTTGCATACCATTTTAAATCTGTCGGATAATTTTCTAACCCACGGTCTCATTTCTTTTCTGATGTAATTATCATCCCTATTATTTTCATTCATTTTATTCTATCCCTTCTTTTTTAGCTTTTAATTGAAATGATAGTTTTTTGAAGACTGAAAGATTTGTATATAAAATTCATTAGGCTTGCTATTACTTCGTAGATGCTGTAGATGAAATTGGAATGAGATTATAGACAAAATTGGAATGAAATTTCTGTTTACTGATATTAACAATGTTTCCACTACTTTTTAGTACATAAGATGGCTAATAAAAGGAAAAAATTGCTAACTAAGGAAATAATAAATCAATCCTAACAATTACAATCTGTTAATTCTCATACTTAACTCCTGTCCAAAGATAGTCCACGCACACACACGGTTTCCTACACTCCACCTCAAGTTGAACTATAGATGTTGATCATGTTCAACTTGCAGTTAAGATCGTTAAATATCGGTTGGGATAATTATTTGGTGAAGATATTTGCAGTTTGTTCTTTAGTAGGAACATACGTCATACAAATAGTTCCATTATCCACTTTCTCTTTGATAAAGTGTCTGTCTACCTCTACGTGCTTAGTTTTGTCATGTTATACTAGATTGAGAGAAATGTTGATGGCTGTTTTGTTATCACAGTAAAGTTTAATGGGAAGTTCCAATTCAACTTTCAGTTCCTCCAAGAGCTTTTTTTATTTATTTATTTATTTTATTTTTTATCTACAACCCTTCACATATTCCTTGTGCTACATCTCTAGATTCTGCCTCTGCACTACTTGCTATTACATTCTACTTTTTGCTCCTCTAAGTTACCAAATTTCCTCACACAAATGTACAGTAACCGGTGGTGGATCTTCTATCTTCGATTGATCTAGCCAGTTTGCATCGGTAAAGACCTCTACTCCGTTCTTTTTACCTTTTTCAAATAATAGTCCTTTCCCAGCCGTGCCTTTTAGATATATAAGGATTTTGTATGTTGTTTCCAGATGAGCCTCCTTAGGAGAATGCATATATTGACTTACCATGTTGACTGTGAAAGCAATATCAGGTCTAGAATGTGAGAGATAGATTAGCTTACCAACTAATCATTGATATCTATTCATATCCACAGTGTTCCTTGTATCCTTTATTTTTCTTACCTCAATAGGTGTATCACTGGGTTTGCATCCCAACATGCCCGTTTCAGTTAAAAGATCAAGGATGTATTTTCGTTGAGAGATACTAATGCTCTTTTTGGTTTTGCAATCTTTTCCCAAGAAATACCGCATTTGCCCTAAGTCTTTTACTTCAAATTCGGTAGCTGAGCACTTCTTTAGTATTTCCATCTCCATTATGTTGTCTCTTGATAGAATTACATCATTAACATATACAATTAGGATCGTCTTTGTACCATCCCTAGATTGTTGGAAAAACATGGTATGATCAAATTTCCCTTGCTGATATCCTTGCCTCTTCAATACATTTGTAAATCTATCGAATCATGCTCTCGATGATTACTTGAGCCCATATAGAGACTTCCTTAGTTTACCTACTTGGTTCTCTTCATTTCCTGTTTTGAAGCTTCGTGGTATTGTCATGTAGACCTCTTCTTCAACTTCATCATTTTGAAATGCGTTCTTAATGTCTAGTTGTTGAAGGGGCTAGTCCAGATTCACTACTAGAGACAACTGAACTCAAACTGTATTTAGTTTTGCTACTAGTGCAAATGCTTCAGCATAGTTGATCCCATAGGTTTGTGTATACCCTTTGGCAACTAAATCCAAGTATTAGGAAACTTTCACACTTGAGACACCAAGAGAGTTAGAAACATTGAAAGGACCTGATGAGAATGCCCTTGTTTGATCCCCATTCTTTGGTAAAAATACATTTTTCAACAGTGTTTTGACACCATTTCAACCACATATTTTTCAATAAAATAATATTACACACAAATCTAAAATTTTTCCTTATTTTTTAACCACACACTTCACATCAATACACTATTCAAAAACTCATTCTATCCCCTAAAATGGGGCTCAAACAAGGGCAATGTCTTCATCCAAATCATATTCACAGATAATGATGATTTACCCATTGTCCTCAGGAAACAACCTCGGTTATGTACTCTTCATCCTATTTCCAATTTTGTATCCTATAATAAGCTATCCAATGAACACACACTTGATTGCTCGTGGTTCAAGTTTGTTTCGGTGCTAGAGTGGACTGTACAAAGGCAGTACATCCAAACACTTTTAGGGTTAAATCTATTTTTAGATGGGACGTTAGAAAGTGCGTTTGAAATTTTTGTATAGGTGACTTGAAGGAGAGGACACGACTAGGCATACGTTCGATGAGGTATGTAGATGTTAAAATTGCATCCCACCAAAATGTTTTGGAATATTTGCAGTAAACATTATGGCACGATCAACTTAAAGTATATGTCTATTTTTTCGCTTAGCCATCACGTTTTGTTGGGGAGTATTGATACAAGAACTCTGATGAACAAATTCTATGTTTTGTTAGGTAGTCTTGCAGAGTGGTATTGAAGTTCTCGGATCCATTATCAGTGCGTAAGATTTGGAGTTGTGTTTGGAATTGAGTTTGGATCATAGAATGAAAATTTTCAAACACTGAGTGAACATCTGCTCTCTTTTAGAAGTATACCCAACAAACCCGAGTGTGGTTGTCGATAAACGTGATGAACCATTTTGTTTGGGTACGATTAGGGATGTGAGAAGGTCCTCATAAGTCACGGTGAAACATGGCAAATGGTGTAGATAGTTTGTATGTGGAATATGGAAAGGATGTACGCTGATGTTTAGCAAATTTGCAACTTTCACATTGAAGTTCAAATGAAGAATTGTTTATAACAATAGATGGAAATACATGTTTTAAGTATGGAAGACTAGGATGACCCATTTTATGGTGCCACAACATAAGTTCACTATCCCTAGAGACAAATGCAGAATTACCGCTAGTATGTGGACCTCGATTGCTTACATCAGCTTCCTCGAAGTAGTACAGCCCCCACACTCTTTAGCACTGCCAATCGTCTTCCTAAATGAAAGGTCCTGAAAGGTACAATAGGAAGTGTAGAAATTAGTAGAGCAATCGAACGTTTTTGTTAATTGACTAATAGACAGTAAGTTGCATGACAGATTAGGAACATGGAGGACAAAATCTAGTATTATGTATTCAGAGATTTGGATACTCCCTTTTCCTGCAACAGAAGATCTATCGGCAATTTTCACCTTAACATCCTCGGCACATGTTGAGTAAGTACAAAATAGTTGATACGAATCCATCATGTGATTGGATGCACCAGAGTTGATGATCCAAAGGTGTTGGATTTTATGCGTAATATTAAAGAGATGAAAAAGAAAATCAACACAAGAATTTATGTAGTTCGGTGGTGTGCCTACGTCCACGAGAGTGAAACGGAAATTTCTTTATTCAGTAGTGAAAAATAGGGTTACAATATTATTTATACTAATCCTAGCCCGGGTCCATATAAGATTTTAATGCCCATACAGGAAATACCCTTGTACCGTGTATGAGCCACATGCACAACAAAGGGGTTTTGCATTTTGAGGTATTTAAGGCTTTCAAAAAAGTACCTTTATTTGCAAAGGAACTAGTGGGACCTTTGGGAGGAGTCGAACCAGAGGATTAAGAGCTAGAGAACATTCGATAAAGTTGTTCCAATTGTTGGTATTTATTTGGTCATTTGCAGTCCCTTATAAAGGAAGGTCTATTATCTCTTTTCTACGTCATTTTTGGGAGCCCAGTGTTAGGCTCATTTTTGAGTTACCCGTTCCTGGCCCACTATCCTTCACCCTAGCATTGGTTGACAAATTCTTTGGCTCATTATTTTTCGCTTTTAGAACCGACACTTCACTGGAGGTCTTGATTGTCTCCTTCATTAGCACTAACTGTAGCGCTTCCTTTCCGTCGAACTTCCCCAAGTACTTCATGAATCGCCAAGCGCTCAAGCTTCATTACTGGGACCCATGCTTCGTTTTGGCGACTGCCATGACACCTACTACGGCCGCCGCAACCTCCGAATCCATGGCTGAAATCGCCTCGGTCTCCTATGCCTCTCTTTGCCATGCTGTCAAGTTCTTGGGTTCGAATTGATGAACTGAACTTGGTTTTAAAATTGGACGTTTCGGAGGTCATCGAGTTTCTGCTATTAGCGTGGACGTCCACCATTGATTGACTAGGTTAGAGATATCTCCGCTTTGATACCATGTAGATAACATTGGAATGAGATTATTGACAAAATTGGAACGAAATTTCTGCGTATTGATATTAAGAGGGTGTTTGACACCAATTTTTATGGAAAAATGAATTTTAGAATAGTAAATTGATGGAGAATGTGTGGATGAAAAATTAGGAATTTTTTTTTATTTACGTGTAATATTATTTTAATGAAGAATGTGTGATTGAAAAGAAGAGAGAGAGAAATGCATTTTGAGAAAAATAGGAATCAAACGGGGCCTAACAATGGTTCCACTACTTTATAGTTACATAAAATGGCTAATAAAAGGAAAAAATTGCTAACTAAGGAAATAATAAACCTACAATCAATTCCAACAATTATAATTTGTTAATTCCCATACTTAACTCCTTTCCAAAGATAGTCCACACTCACATGGTTTCCTACAGATGCTTGTTGAACATGGGTTTCTTATAGGCAATATTAGGATTAGAATGCTGATTTAGTGGTTTACTGAAAATATAGAAAGAAGTGCATTTCTTGTGGCTTTTGGTTTTCACATCTTATGAAGTTTCTGATTTACCTGCTGAGTGACCACACTGAATGTATGGGTTCCTATCTGTGGAAAGTAAACTGGTGGAAGGTTCTCATTTAAAAGTGAGGAATCAATTTGTAGGCTCCTTGTTTGTTGTTGAAGTTTATCAGGCTGTGGCTAGCTCAATGTTATGGCTGAGTACTTCTGGATCAAATAACAATCTTTATTATAAAATAAAAAGTTCAAAAAATGGTTTTGTTGATTTGGGACTGATGAGATTGTGGCTAGCTCAATGTTATGGCTGAGTACTTCTGGATCAAATAACAATCCTTATTATAAAATAAAAGTTCAAAAAATGGTTTTGTTGATTTGGGATTGATGAGATTGATGCGTATGATTGTGTGAAAGATTACAAAAGAGAAAAGAAGATGATATCGAGAATCCAGAAAGGCATGAATGATGAAGTTATGGGAATCGTATCTGTAATTTGATACGTTAACGTGGATCTTGAGTTGAGTCACATGCATAATGGCATGGATAGGGCAGTGATTTAAGTCACACACAGCATGACTTTGTTAGGTTCACAGGTCAACTATTTGAAATAATAATGACATAGAATTTGCGTGGATGTATTGAGAAATAATTCATGCGTTTCTAAATGAGTGCATGCAATATTTATCAAGAGAAACATGACAAGATCATACTGTAGAGATAAATATCCTTTATATACGCACAACTTGTGTAATGGAGTCGAGCATGCAACTTTTTCTTTTCAATAAATTTTTTTAAAGTTTGCTCTCGTTCCATCTCCCATCTACAACCATAATTCTTTGAGTAGTACACTCCTACTTGAGCTGGCAATTGTTTGGCAACTTGGGCATTTTGCTCCATTTATTTAGGCTTCAAAGTTTTTCAAGCTAGTAATTGGAGTTGAGTCATTTGTGTTGGTTAGACCCCTCGTGGTGTTATCCACTTGAGGAAGCACGCACTTACTGATCTGTCCATTGATGGGCCATGAATAGACAGTATTTGAGTTCAAAATTTGTAACATCCCTTTCTACTCTGGATAGAAGGAAATTATTTGAGTGCCTCTTCGTGAAGTTGACCTCACATCTGATCTTGTCCAACCCCTCTCTTCTGAGCCTGAGTTGGCATCAGATACTGATGTACCTCCTGATCCGGGTCCTCGACGATCTACCCGTATTTCTCGCCCGCCTGATAGATATGGTTCTTTTCATTCATTTGCCACTACATTGACATCTATACCTCCTCGTTATTCAGAAGCAGCTAAACATGAATGTTGGCGGAAGGCTATGGATGTAGAACTTTAAGCACTTCAGGATAATCATACTTGGGATGTTGTTCCTTATCCACCCAATGTCAAGGCTATTGGTTGTAAGTGGGTATATTCTATTAAGCTTCTTTCTGATGGAACTCTGGATCGTTATAAAGCTCGCCTAGTTGCTCTCGAAAATAAATAGGAATATGGGGTAGATTATGATGAGACATTCGCTCCAGTGGCAAAGATGACTACAGTGCGCACTGTTCTTTCTATTGCAGCCTCTTAGGGGTGGCCTATTCACCAAATGGATGTCGAAAATGCTTTTCTTCATGGTGATCTCAAGGAAGATATTTACATAACATCTCCTCCGGACCTTTTTTCCTCTTCTTCACAAGTATGTAAGCTGAAGAAGTCTCTTTACAGGCTGAAACAGGCTCCTCGAGCATGGTTTGAGAAGTTTCGATCTACTTTGTTACAACTTTCTTTTATCCAGAGTCAGTATGACTCCTTCCTATTTCTTTGTAAGACATCTACAGATATTGTTCTTTTACTTGGGTATGTGGATGATATTGTTATCGCTGGCACAGATTCTGGTTTGATAACTCAACTCCAGCAGCACCTACAGGCTTCCTTTCACATGAAGAATCTTGGTCCTCTAACATATTTTTTGGGCTTGGAAGTACACACTGATTCCACAGGTATATTTTTGAACCAACACAAATATATTCAAGACTTGATCACTTTGGCTGGTCTTCAAGATTCTTCATCCGTCGATACTCCTCTGGAAGTCAATGTTAAATATCGTCGTGAAGAGGGTGAGCTCCTTCCTGATCCGACTATCTTTCGTCAATTAGTTGGGAGCCTCAACTACTTGACCATCACTAGGCCTGATATATCATTCGCAGTCCAGCAAGTCAGTCAGTTTATGCAAACTCCACGACATCTTCATCTTGTGGCAGTTCGTAGCATCATTCGGTATCTCCAAGGTACTCCTCATCGTGGATTTTTTTCCCTTCTGGGTCTCCTATTCGTCTTGTTGCATTTAGTGATGCAGATTGGGCCGGTTGCCCTGATACTCGTCGTTCCATTATGGGTTGGTGTACGTTTCTTGGTAATTCTTTGATCTCTTGGAAGAGTAAAAAGCAGGCATGTGTGTCTAAATCTTCAACTGAATCCGAATACCGTGCCATGTCCGCTGCCTGTTCTGAGATTATGTGGCTTCGTGGGCTTCTAGCTGAACTTGGCTTTCCTTAGTCTGATCCTACACCCCTTCATGCGGACAACACGAGTGCTACTCAGATTGCTGCAAATTCAATATATCATGAGCGTACAAAGCATATCGAAGTAGATTGTCACTCAATTTGAGATGCTTTTGACACAAATATTATTTCTCTTCCGTATATCTCTATTGATCTACAGATTGCCGACATATTCACCAAAGCCATGACACGACAACGTTATTTCTTTCTTGTGGGCAAATTGATGCTTCTTGATCACCCAGCATCAATTTGAGGGGGGATGTCAATTAGATAGAAAGAGTAATTAACGCCAGAATTAGAGATGCTTTGTATGGCTTTGTATAATAGTTGTAATTGGTAGAAAATTGCTCAGTTTCCATTCATGTACAGTGATAGCTAACATTCAGCTATGTAATTTGCCTTATTATTCGTATATATACAAAGGAACCCTCACAATGAGGATTATCGAGTCAAAAGGATAAATTGAATACCTTGACAATAGTTCTCTCTTTCTTCCTTCACACGCTCTCATAATTACACTGTTTCATAAGCCATTCAACAAATTATATTTAGGTTTCAAAATAATAGGTTGTAGATTTAAAGTCTACCATTCTATAATATATGTGCAATTTTGAATCTTAATTTTCGAGAACATGCTTTTAGAGTGACCAATAAATGTATGATGGGTGTTAGAGAAGTATCCAGTGAGGCAAATGCATTGAATTTTCAATTTAAATATGAACATGCTGAAAGGATTGTCTGACACAAACACTCTGCCTTATTGGAAATTTCCGTTCCTTTAGTTTTCTTCAATCAATGTTAACATAATTCTGCAGTTGATGGTGCTTAATTTGAAAATGAAGTAAAAAGATTTAATGCTTTATGAATGGCACAGCCTCAGATCTCATAATTAGGAATTTAAAAAGAAAGAATGGAAGCCACAGAGATGTGACTGTGGGCTCGTTGAATGGAAATTACTTTACTCGAGGCTACATTTCTGTTAGAAGGCCATGCCTGAAATTCAATGGTGTTTCTGTTGCTCTGATTATTATGATAATTGTTTTGTTCAGTCAGGAAAACTATTTGTTAGATCACATCAATTACATTCCATGGGTCCTCAGGCGGGGCAGTCTTATATGAATAATTGACTATTAAAGTTCATTCATGGCATATTTTATCTGAAAAAACATCAATATGGCAGATGAAGTTCTGTTGCATTTGTTTTGAATTTTGTGAATTATGAGTAGGAAAAGTTGGTTTCCTACACAAACGCGAGGGTTCAATTTGTGAGCATAATGCGGTGATTGATTGCTTTTGCCAACCAGGGTGAACAGTTCATTGACCCTATCGATATTTGATCTGTCATATTGAACATTTAAAACAAATTTCATGCTCTGTAGAGCACAACTTGTGGTTGCATAGCCCAAGAACTTGACTGCTACCGATCATGACCCCACCATGCATTTATCATAAATACAAAAAGGTCTCTTTTTCATGTGCATCCACTTGCTGCCGTCTTGAAAATTCCTTTGATGCATATAACCAGAGAATATAAATGTGAAGATTTTTTCTTCTATTCCTTAATTATAAATATTTAAAAATATTACTTTTGTTTCCCGGGGGATCTGAAGTGGCTGCCATGTGGCTTTTGTTGACTTGATAACTGCATGATCAGAGGAATATTATGGAGCTTTGTGCATAGATGCTATGTAGTGACCTTGTTTTGCCTGATTAGAGCTACAATGGGCAGCTTCCGCATGAATTTCCAGCAACCATTGCTTTTATGTACTCTATTGCTTCACGCTTTGGCAAAAGAAACTGAGGCTCTCAGTCCTGATGGTATGGTGATTTATTTTTTGTTTGCTAATTTCTTCCATTTTGCACGGGTACTTATGTATAGACCGTCTAAAGATGTTAAGAGACATCTCTTTTCAATCTAACTAAATATAGCATCTACATAATAAGAAACACCATGACATACAAGTCTACTGCAACTTAGAATGTATTTAATTGTTTACCTTCTCTTCCCTCAAGTATAATGAGCTTCTACTGCCTGTCAGAAATTTCATTTATACAACTCAACAATAAGACATGTTGGGATCACAGCATCTGCCAAAATTATTGTCGTACAATTATTTGCATAGTCATGCAAAATACTGAAGGAAATGGGAATGCAAAATTATTATACTTGAAAAAATGCTTCCAATTTTCAGGAGAAGTGCTGGTCAGCTTTAGGACAGCCATCATTAGTTCAGACGGAGTCCTGCAGCAGTGGAGACCAGAGGATCCTGATCCATGTGGGTGGAAAGGGGTACAATGCGATCCCAACTCGAAGAGAGTTATAACCTTGTGAGTTCCACAATGTTTCGAGATTTCTTAAAGACAATTTTTTTGTGACATATATGTAGGGGCTTGGAATGTACAAAGCTTTAATGCTTATATGACTACGTTAACAAACGTAATATTTTTTTTTCTTCTCTCTTTTTGTTCTGTCTTCATTTCTCTTTTGTAAAGTCCTCAAATAATGTCACTTGCCTGAAATAAGCAGTTTCTGGTATGTTAGCTAAATGAATAATTATCCCATTTCTCAAACAACTACACATGAAATTTATTGTTATAAAACTTCAGAAATCTGATAAAAGACAATTACTTCCATACATGATATTCCTATAACATTGTTAGTATTACTTACATAGACTAGAGTACACCATTTTGCAAGAACATAGATATACATCCATTCTATAGCACTTCTAAGTAAATGGAGTATTGAAATTTAAGATTCAATTTCAATATCAAATTTATCATCTGGACGCTAACATGAAGAAAGTACTCTTTTAACTTGAGAGCTGATCCAACAATCAATTTATGAAACAATTTTTTAAATCCAATTTTGGTTTAGCTAAGAAAATTGATACAAATATAAGTTAAAGTCAATAATCAATTTTAATGCATTTCGCGGGACCCACAACTTAATCATACATTTCATCAACTTTGATAAAAGTTTACCAAAAATTTGATTTTTAGCTAAACTAAACAGGGGCATATGGTTTCTTTCTTTTCCTCTTTTCTTTCCTTAAAATTTACAATGCGATAATATTTTGCCTCTTTTTTGAATTAGAATTTTTTCCAAAGTTATTGAAATTTCAAGCTTTGGATATCAGGAATGTGCACCTGGTTTGATGGACAGTAGTTTTTATGCAGAAATTTACTTCTAATAATTGGTATCACTAAATGTCCAGGAGCCTCCCCAACCACAAGTTTAGTGGACCTATATCACCAGATATCGGGAAGCTAGAAAGTCTGCAATTTCTGTATGTTTCTTTTTCTTGTTCTTTCCCATCTATTGCTATACCTTCTATTGATACTGTGATAATTATATGTTTGTAGAGCTCTTCATGACAACAATTTATACGGGTCAATCCCTCCAGAATTGGGAAATCTTACAAGGTTGCAGTCAATGTAAGTATAATAGGGAAACTATTTGTTTGAAGTTGACCATAATGTCAATATTGCTGACAAGCTCGTGTTCAGTAATTTGATCCCGAGGATATAATCTAAAACATGGTATTTATGCATCACAAAGTATTTGAGATGCCTAAATCTTAATTCTTTTAATCATTTATTAATATCTGCTCTGGAATTTCCTGCAAAGAACGGTTGCAGTTAATATAAAACTTCTAAAGGGATTGGTTACAATTTATGACGACGCTAACATCTCAAAAAATATGATAGCTGCTTTGCAGTCATTGAATACTTTGTCATAAACAGATAATGCCTCATGCTAAGGTAAAGTTGGTATCTCTATTGACTGCGTTTCGTTCATTTATAGAGGAAAGAGTAAAAAGTTATATGTATTTCTCAAAAAGAAGCTCTATTAGTCATGGTCTTGGGGTTGCACTGGTTCCGCATCTGCCTTGTACTGTAATATTTTTTCCAATGTCTTTTTGCCCAATGAACAGAGACGTGTCTGTTTGATTTGACTCAAGATAATTATTAGTCTGAGTTTTATACAAATTATTGAGTGATAGCTGTATGAGAAAAAAGGATGATACATTGTTGCTTCTTTTTCTAATTCATCACTGTTGTTTTCTCTTTTTAGTTTTCTGTGTCATGTGAGGAATTCTTGATTCTCCTTTATACAGATTTTTGCAGGGTAACTACTTGAGTGGATTTATTCCGAGTGAACTGGGGAACCTTTCTCAGCTTGAGAATCTGTAAGTAATTTTACCTAGTATGACTCCTCCCTATTTCTTTGTAAGACATCTACAGATATTGTTCTTTTACTTGGGTATGTGGATGATATTGTTATCGCTGGCACAGATTCTGGTTTGATAACTCAACTCCAGCAGCACCTACAGGCTTCCTTTCACATGAAGAATCTTGGTCCTCTAACATATTTTTTGGGCTTGGAAGTACACACTGATTCCACAGGTATATTTTTGAACCAACACAAATATATTCAAGACTTGATCACTTTGGCTGGTCTTCAAGATTCTTCATCCGTCGATACTCCTCTGGAAGTCAATGTTAAATATCGTCGTGAAGAGGGTGAGCTCCTTCCTGATCCGACTATCTTTCGTCAATTAGTTGGGAGCCTCAACTACTTGACCATCACTAGGCCTGATATATCATTCGCAGTCCAGCAAGTCAGTCAGTTTATGCAAACTCCACGACATCTTCATCTTGTGGCAGTTCGTCGCATCATTCGGTATCTCCAAGGTACTCCTCATCGTGGATTTTTTTCCCTTCTGGGTCTCCTATTCGTCTTGTTGCATTTAGTGATGCAGATTGGGCCGGTTGCCCTGATACTCGTCGTTCCATTATGGGTTGGTGTATGTTTCTTGGTAATTCTTTGATCTCTTGAAAGAGTAAAAAGCAGGCATGTGTGTCTAAATCTTCAACTGAATCCGAATACCGTGCCATGTCCGCTGCCTGTTCTGAGATTATGTGGCTTCGTGGGCTTCTAGCTGAACTTGGCTTTCCTTAGTCTGATCCTACACCCCTTCATGCGGACAACACGAGTGCTACTCAGATTGCTGCAAATTCAATATATCATGAGCGTACAAAGCATATCGAAGTAGATTGTCACTCAATTTGAGATGCTTTTGACACAAATATTATTTCTCTTCCGTATATCTCTATTGATCTACAGATTGCCGACATATTCACCAAAGCCATGACACGACAACGTTATTTCTTTCTTGTGGGCAAATTGATGCTTCTTGATCACCCAGCATCAATTTGAGGGGGGATGTCAATTAGATAGAAAGAGTAATTAACGCCAGAATTAGAGATGCTTTGTATAGCTTTGTATAATAGTTGTAATTGGTAGAAAATTGCTCAGTTTCCATTCATGTACAGTGATAGCTAACATTCAGCTATGTAATTTGCCTTATTATTCGTATATATACAAAGGAACCCTCACAATGAGGATTATCGAGTCAAAAGGATAAATTGAATACCTTGACAATAGTTCTCTCTTTCTTCCTTCACACGCTCTCATAATTACACTGTTTCATAAGCCATTCAACAAATTATATTTAGGTTTCAAAATAATAGGTTGTAGATTTAAAGTCTACCATTCTATAATATATGTGCAATTTTGAATCTTAATTTTCGAGAACATGCTTTTAGAGTGACCAATAAATGTATGATGGGTGTTAGAGAAGTATCCAGTGAGGCAAATGCATTGAATTTTCAATTTAAATATGAACATGCTGAAAGGATTGTCTGACACAAACACTCTGCCTTATTGGAAATTTCCGTTCCTTTAGTTTTCTTCAATCAATGTTAACATAATTCTGCAGTTGATGGTGCTTAATTTGAAAATGAAGTAAAAAGATTTAATGCTTTATGAATGGCACAGCCTCAGATCTCATAATTAGGAATTTAAAAAGAAAGAATGGAAGCCACAGAGATGTGACTGTGGGCTCGTTGAATGGAAATTACTTTACTCGAGGCTACATTTCTGTTAGAAGGCCATGCCTGAAATTCAATGGTGTTTCTGTTGCTCTGATTATTATGATAATTGTTTTGTTCAGTCAGGAAAACTATTTGTTAGATCACATCAATTACATTCCATGGGTCCTCAGGCGGGGCAGTCTTATATGAATAATTGACTATTAAAGTTCATTCATGGCATATTTTATCTGAAAAAACATCAATATGGCAGATGAAGTTCTGTTGCATTTGTTTTGAATTTTGTGAATTATGAGTAGGAAAAGTTGGTTTCCTACACAAACGCGAGGGTTCAATTTGTGAGCATAATGCGGTGATTGATTGCTTTTGCCAACCAGGGTGAACAGTTCATTGACCCTATCGATATTTGATCTGTCATATTGAACATTTAAAACAAATTTCATGCTCTGTAGAGCACAACTTGTGGTTGCATAGCCCAAGAACTTGACTGCTACCGATCATGACCCCACCATGCATTTATCATAAATACAAAAAGGTCTCTTTTTCATGTGCATCCACTTGCTGCCGTCTTGAAAATTCCTTTGATGCATATAACCAGAGAATATAAATGTGAAGATTTTTTCTTCTATTCCTTAATTATAAATATTTAAAAATATTACTTTTGTTTCCCGGGGGATCTGAAGTGGCTGCCATGTGGCTTTTGTTGACTTGATAACTGCATGATCAGAGGAATATTATGGAGCTTTGTGCATAGATGCTATGTAGTGACCTTGTTTTGCCTGATTAGAGCTACAATGGGCAGCTTCCGCATGAATTTCCAGCAACCATTGCTTTTATGTACTCTATTGCTTCACGCTTTGGCAAAAGAAACTGAGGCTCTCAGTCCTGATGGTATGGTGATTTATTTTTTGTTTGCTAATTTCTTCCATTTTGCACGGGTACTTATGTATAGACCGTCTAAAGATGTTAAGAGACATCTCTTTTCAATCTAACTAAATATAGCATCTACATAATAAGAAACACCATGACATACAAGTCTACTGCAACTTAGAATGTATTTAATTGTTTACCTTCTCTTCCCTCAAGTATAATGAGCTTCTACTGCCTGTCAGAAATTTCATTTATACAACTCAACAATAAGACATGTTGGGATCACAGCATCTGCCAAAATTATTGTCGTACAATTATTTGCATAGTCATGCAAAATACTGAAGGAAATGGGAATGCAAAATTATTATACTTGAAAAAATGCTTCCAATTTTCAGGAGAAGTGCTGGTCAGCTTTAGGACAGCCATCATTAGTTCAGACGGAGTCCTGCAGCAGTGGAGACCAGAGGATCCTGATCCATGTGGGTGGAAAGGGGTACAATGCGATCCCAACTCGAAGAGAGTTATAACCTTGTGAGTTCCACAATGTTTCGAGATTTCTTAAAGACAATTTTTTTGTGACATATATGTAGGGGCTTGGAATGTACAAAGCTTTAATGCTTATATGACTACGTTAACAAACGTAATATTTTTTTTTCTTCTCTCTTTTTGTTCTGTCTTCATTTCTCTTTTGTAAAGTCCTCAAATAATGTCACTTGCCTGAAATAAGCAGTTTCTGGTATGTTAGCTAAATGAATAATTATCCCATTTCTCAAACAACTACACATGAAATTTATTGTTATAAAACTTCAGAAATCTGATAAAAGACAATTACTTCCATACATGATATTCCTATAACATTGTTAGTATTACTTACATAGACTAGAGTACACCATTTTGCAAGAACATAGATATACATCCATTCTATAGCACTTCTAAGTAAATGGAGTATTGAAATTTAAGATTCAATTTCAATATCAAATTTATCATCTGGACGCTAACATGAAGAAAGTACTCTTTTAACTTGAGAGCTGATCCAACAATCAATTTATGAAACAATTTTTTAAATCCAATTTTGGTTTAGCTAAGAAAATTGATACAAATATAAGTTAAAGTCAATAATCAATTTTAATGCATTTCGCGGGACCCACAACTTAATCATACATTTCATCAACTTTGATAAAAGTTTACCAAAAATTTGATTTTTAGCTAAACTAAACAGGGGCATATGGTTTCTTTCTTTTCCTCTTTTCTTTCCTTAAAATTTACAATGCGATAATATTTTGCCTCTTTTTTGAATTAGAATTTTTTCCAAAGTTATTGAAATTTCAAGCTTTGGATATCAGGAATGTGCACCTGGTTTGATGGACAGTAGTTTTTATGCAGAAATTTACTTCTAATAATTGGTATCACTAAATGTCCAGGAGCCTCCCCAACCACAAGTTTAGTGGACCTATATCACCAGATATCGGGAAGCTAGAAAGTCTGCAATTTCTGTATGTTTCTTTTTCTTGTTCTTTCCCATCTATTGCTATACCTTCTATTGATACTGTGATAATTATATGTTTGTAGAGCTCTTCATGACAACAATTTATACGGGTCAATCCCTCCAGAATTGGGAAATCTTACAAGGTTGCAGTCAATGTAAGTATAATAGGGAAACTATTTGTTTGAAGTTGACCATAATGTCAATATTGCTGACAAGCTCGTGTTCAGTAATTTGATCCCGAGGATATAATCTAAAACATGGTATTTATGCATCACAAAGTATTTGAGATGCCTAAATCTTAATTCTTTTAATCATTTATTAATATCTGCTCTGGAATTTCCTGCAAAGAACGGTTGCAGTTAATATAAAACTTCTAAAGGGATTGGTTACAATTTATGACGACGCTAACATCTCAAAAAATATGATAGCTGCTTTGCAGTCATTGAATACTTTGTCATAAACAGATAATGCCTCATGCTAAGGTAAAGTTGGTATCTCTATTGACTGCGTTTCGTTCATTTATAGAGGAAAGAGTAAAAAGTTATATGTATTTCTCAAAAAGAAGCTCTATTAGTCATGGTCTTGGGGTTGCACTGGTTCCGCATCTGCCTTGTACTGTAATATTTTTTCCAATGTCTTTTTGCCCAATGAACAGAGACGTGTCTGTTTGATTTGACTCAAGATAATTATTAGTCTGAGTTTTATACAAATTATTGAGTGATAGCTGTATGAGAAAAAAGGATGATACATTGTTGCTTCTTTTTCTAATTCATCACTGTTGTTTTCTTTCTGTCTTTTTAGTTTTCTGTGTCATGTGAGGAATTCTTGATTCTCCTTTATACAGATTTTTGCAGGGTAACTACTTGAGTGGATTTATTCCGAGTGAACTGGGGAACCTTTCTCAGCTTGAGAATCTGTAAGTAATTTTACCTGCTCTATGAAGACTCTTCCTTGTGATTCCGTGGCATCCTTAATGAGATTTGAAGTATGTAGATGTGGTCAAGACTTCAGGTTCTATTAATGTGATAGACAGGCTCAATATGAAAGCCATCAAAAGATTTCCCCTTCTATCTATTCATTCCATCGGATGCTAAGCTGAAGTTTTGACCACTAGCCTCGAGACACACTAATGTGTACTTCCATAATTGACAATTGTTAACAACCTTCCCTTTTATTGATGAAGAAAAATATCAGTTGACGTCATTTTAGGATAGCTAGTGCCCTCATCTGTGTCAAGCTGAATCATGAGGATGAGATAATTTATTGTACCTTTCTTACTGTTGGATTAGATGTTGCAACATTGATTATACTCTCCAACAATTCCCAATGTCTTTGAACAAACGTAAAAGGTGATTGCAAAATCTTGTCATCCATAATATACAGTCTCAAGCCCAATCATTAAATCAGTAAATGTCTATGCTATCAGCTTGCATTCAATAAATGCTTCTTTTATCCTTAAAAAGAAAGTCGTTTGTTCTTCCAGCAAGTAGACAGACTTGGAGAATCTAGAGTGAACACTTAAGCACGATATTGCTATTGAAGGAAAACAAATTTCATTGCCCCCAAGACCAAACGGGGGCAAGTCTTGATAGTCAGATAAAAAGGAACCATGTAATAACTAGTGAGATAGGTCTAAGTGGTATCACATAGATATAATATCACATATGTTATTAATTGGAAGCAGTCTAAGCAGAAAGAAGAGACTGAAGACAAAAAATTTCACTCTGGCAAGTAAGCCCTTCCTCAAAACTTTTGGGTTTTGTTCAAGCTAAGCAGAGTAAGTATTTTCAGCGAGACTATCTCCCGGAGTGCCTTTTCTTTTCCTAATTTTGCTTTTAGGTAAAGTCGAGAAGCTTCTGTTTATTGATAATCTGAGAACCAGGGTTCTTGACAATATGTTGTTGTGCTTCTGACAAGAAATTGTTGGGAATTACTCTAGCCATAGTTTTAAATCTGTCCATTCAGCCCGTGACCTTGGCAATTATCTTCAACGGTATAAGAGGATTTTGATATCCCACATAGAAGTTCATTTTTAGTTTTACAGGAGTCCTCTCAAAGTTAATGATTTAATTCTCTGTTGGACTTTTTAGAGACCTCTCAAGCAACTCTCTCAGTGGCAACATTCCTGCATCTATTGGGAAGTTGAGCAAGCTCTCGACTTTGTGAGTGCCTATAATTTCCAAGTTACATCAGTCATTGGGCAGTTTCTCCAGGTGTAGTACTTATTTGTTGCTCTCTTACAATGTTTGCAGCAATGTTTCAACAAACTTTCTGGTGGGATCAATACCCTCTGATGGTATTCTTGCCAATTTTCTTAATGATTCGTAAGTACAAAATATCTATAATCTTATATTGAGTGGTCCGTATTGTTAGTATGCTTTTTGACCTTCATTGTGAAGCTGATAATGTGATTTTTGTATTTTCCTGTTGGTCTAGTCTTGCTCTCTGGTCTACTACACTCCTTGTCTGATTTTCTTTAGGGTTTATTTGAGCCTCATTTTTTGGGATAGTGTATTTTGTAATACTGAATTTTTGGAGAATGTGCAGTTAAAAAGTTGAGAAAAGTTTTGGGTTTACGTATAAAATGATTTTATTGAAAGAATGTGTGGTTGAAAATAAGTTTTTAAATGATGGGGATCAAACGTGGGCTTAATTTTATTTTCTTTGTAGTTTTTGATTGCCAGTACTATTTGTTATCCAATCATTAATTTCTGTTGTAGCTAATAATTGATCTATTGCTATGTAATTAGTGTGGGAGTGAAAGGAGAAAAGAGGGGAAAATTGTAAACTTTCTTGTCTTGTATGGTTTCAGAATATAGAAGAAAACGAAGAGAAAGAAAATAGGTTTTCTCTTAAAGCCTCCACCTAGATCCTAAATTTCATTTCCTCTCATTATAACCCAAATGAGAGAATAGAATCTTTCTCCTGTGTTTTTCTTGAAGTCACTGTTATGGTTTTCTGTTATTCTATTCTCTGTAGTAAAGGTGTGTGGTTGGGTTTTTACATTTGCTGATTGATGCTTTTCTTGGCAGCTTTGTTGGCAATCGTGAATTATGTGGCAAGCAGACACAAAAAATATGCAGCAATGGTGGTTCTGCTTCATCTACTGATTTAGGTAAAATTTATCGCGTAGGAGATTGTTCATTCAATGTTGTTTGCAGAAGTAAAATTCACATACCCAGGAGCGAAGCTCATGCCATGTTTTCATATCTGCCAAATCTTCAGATCTCTAGTGTGTTGCCCTGATAGTGATGAGGATGTTATGAGTATCAAAACATTCTGATGATTATGAAGACAATTGTTGGAAGGAATTTTTGTGTATACTGATTATTGCAGCAGTAATACAAATAATTTATAGTACATCAATTGAAAGAAAAGAAGGAAAAATAATCTTCCTAGTAAGGAAAGAAAATAATAAACCAGTTATCCTAAAATACAAATTACAATTTCCATCCCCAATATTGTTTCCATACTTGGATGTTTTCTACACTCCCCCTCAAGTTGGACTATATATGTTGACCAAGTTTAACTTGCGGTTGAAGTCATCAAATACTTGTCTGGATAACCCCTTGGTGAAGATATCTGCCGTTTGTTCTTTGGTCGGAACATGTCATACAAATAATTCTATCATCCACATTTTCCTTGATAAAGTGCTTGTCTACTTCTACATGTTTTGTTCTATCATGTTGCATTGAATTGAGGGAAATATTGATCGTTGCTTTGTTGTCACAATAGAATTTGATTGGCAATTCCATTCCAACTTTCAGTTCTTTCAAGAGTTTCTTTATCCATAATTCTTCATATATTCCTTGTACAATAGCTCTAAATTCTGCTTCTGCGTTGCTTCGTGCCACTACATTCTGTTTCTTGCTTCTCCAAGTTACCAAATTTCCCTATACAAAGGTTAATACCCTAAAGTGGACCTTCTATCTTCTATTGATCTAGCCCAGTCTGCGTCGGTGAATATTTCTACTCTTTTGTGTTTATTTTTCTTGAAAAACAATCCTTTCCCAGAGGTGCTTTTTAAATATTTGAGGATTTTATATCCTGCTTCCAAGTGAGATTGTTTGGGAGAATGCATATGCGGGCTTACCATGCTGACTGCGAAGGTTATGTCAGGTCTAGTGTGTGAGAGATAGATTTACTTCCCAACTAGTCTTTGATATTTGTCTATTTCCATTGAGTTCCCTGTATCCTATGGCAATTTTCCTACCTCAATAGGTGTGTCGCTGGGTTTGCATCTCAGCATACCAGTTTCGATCAAAAGATCGAGAATATATTTCCTTTGGAAAACATTGACACCTTTTTTTGATCTTGCAACCTCCATCCCTAAAAAATATCGCATTTGTCCTAGGTTTTTTTTACCTCAAATTCAGCAGTCAAACATTTCTTTAGTCTTTCCATTTTAGCTTTGTTAACCCCTGTTAGGATTATATCATCTATGTACACAATTAGGATAGTTTTTGTCCCATCTCTGAAATGTTGGAGGAACATTGTGTGATGTAATTGTCATTGTTGATATCCTTGTCTCTTTAGTACCTTTGCAAATCTATCGAACCACGATCTTGGTGATTGCTTAAGTCCATATAAAGATTTCTTCAATTTACATACTTGATTTTCCTCATATTTGTTGTTGAAGCCTGGTGCTGTTGTCATGTAAACTTTTTCTTCTAATTCCCTATTAAGAAAAGCATTCTTAATATCTAGTTGTTGAAGTGGCTAGTCTAGATTTACTGCCTTTTAAGTTTTGCCATTGGTGTAACTTTTTCAGTGTAGTCGATGCCGTATGTTTGAGTGTATCCTTTGGCAACCAAACGTGCTTTATAGCGTTTTGTTGTCCCGTCTGCTTTGTACTTTACGTTGACTACCCATTTGCAGCCTACGGGTCTCTTTTACCACTTCCCAAGTCATTTTTTTTTCAAAGCATTCATTTCTTTCATTACTGCTTCTCTCGATTTAGGTGATCTCGAGGCCTCCTGAATATTCAGCAGGATTTTGGTTTTGTCAAGGTTAGCTGTGAAAGTACGAAACTTTGCAGATAGAGCATTATAAGAAATGAATTTTGAAATAGGGTGGAGAGTACATGACCGAGTTTGTTTTTTGATAGCAATAGGTAAATCTAGATCTGAAGATTTATTGGACGGGTTCTCATCAGGTCCTATCATCGGTTCTGACTCTCTTGGTGCCTCAGGTGTAAGAGTTTCCTTGTACTTTGATTTTGGCTTTCTTGAGTAAACCAATAATTCGTCATTATGTTTTCCATCATCTCTACCTGAATTCAAGTTTCCTCCTGTATATGGTACATTAGAAGGTAGATTGATAGGTTCTGTATGTGTTAGTTCAGATGGTGAAAGATCAATTTCTAAGAATTCTAGATTTGATAACTGATCTTCACTCATATTCTCCCCTTGAAGATGAGGATTTTTGTAGCAGGGGGTGTTCTCGAAGAAGGTGACATCGAGGCTGACGTAGATTTTTTTGTTGGACAGGTCATAGCACTTGTAGCCTTTTTGTGTAGGCGAGTATCCAAGAAACACACATTTGATTGCATGTGGTTCAAGTTCAATTCGGAGATGAGAGTGGATATGTACAAATGTAGTGCTACCAAATACTTTGAGAGGTAGGTTGGAATTGAGGTGGGAGGTCGGGAAGTGCTCTTGGAGTCTATGTATTGGTGAGTCGAATGAGATAGTTGGGCTAGGCATTTGATTGATGAGGTATGCAGAAGTTAAAATGGCATCCCCCAAAATGTCTTTGGCATGTTTGTAGTGAACATTAAGGCACGGGCAACTTCGAGTAGATGTCTATTTTTTAGCTCAGCAACCTCATTCTGTTGGGGAGAGTTGACGCATGAACTTTGGTGGACTATCTCATGTTTTTTTAGATAGTCATGTAAAGCAGTATTAAAGTATTCTGTGCCATTGTTAGTGCGCAGAATTTGGAGTGGCGTTTGAAATTGGGTTCGAATCATAGAGTAAAAATTGATGAATACGGAATGATCATCCATTTTTTCTTTTAGGAGGTAAACTTAGCATACTCGAGTGTGGTTGTCTATAAATGTTACAAATCATTTCGTTTGGGTCCGATTAGGGTAGCGGGAAGGTCCCCATAAATCATTGTGAATCATGGCAAAAGGTTTAGATGGTTTGTACATGGAAGCTGGAAAGGACAACTTTCATATTGAATTTCAACGTAAGTTTTATTATTGAAAATGGAAGGTAGTACATGTTTCAAGTATTTCAAGCTAGGGTGTCCCAATCTATTGTGCCATAACAAAAGTTCACTATCTCTAGAGGTAGATGCATAATTACAGTCTAATATATGACCTAGGCTACTCATATCAACTTCCTTAAAGTAGTATAGTTCCTCAAACTCCTTACACTGCCAATCGTCTTCCTCGATGAAAGGTCCTGAAAGATACAGTAAGATGGAAAGAAATTAGTAGAGCAATTAGAATTTTTTGTCAACTGACTAACAGATAACAAATTACAGGAGAACACCTCGCGAGTGGGGAGGTAGTGGTCGCCGACCCAATATTTGGCCTCTGACATCATCTATCTCACGATTTAGCCTTGTAAGAAATTCATACACTCTTTCATTCTCCTGCTTCTTCTTGTACAAGGTGCAATCATCTCCACACTTCCACTCCTCTCCATTGAGGTCTAATTCTTGTCAAAGAGCAACCATTTTATATATTAGTCTATTACATCTCTCGAGCCTTGCCGGGTTTGTCACAATCGAGTTTTAATCTCGAAAATATGTGAAAAATCTTCCGAATCGGAGTAGGTATCTTTCACTGCATCCCAGACATCTTTTGCGGTTGGTAGAAATAGATACGTCTTTCCAATTGCCGGTTTCATGGAATTCACCAACCAGGCGGTTACCAAGGAATTTTCCGACTTCCACTTCTGTAGCATGACACTCTTGGTTGATTTCTTGGTCTTGCCGGTAAAGTAACCCAGTTTCCCTTTACCGTCAATTACTAATTTAATAGGTTGGGCCCATTCTCGATAATTCCTTCCATTCAATTTTTCTACCATGAGTGGAAGGAAGAAGTCTCCAGCCCATTACCAATTGAGGGGGCGGTCTCTGCTTCGAAATTAGACATTGCAGAGGTCGTCTACTCCCTGCTGTTGGTGGGGAATTCCGCCATTGAGATGTTAGGTTAGAGAAACCTAGGCTTTGATACTATGAAGACAATTGTTGGAAGGAATTTTTGTGTTTATTGATTATTCCAGCAGCAATACAAATAATTTATAGTACATCAATTGAAAGAAAAGAAGGAAAAATAATCTGCCTAATAAGGAAAGAAAATAATAAACCAATTATCCTAAAATTCAAAATCACAATTTCCACCCCCAATATTGTTTCTATACTTGGACGTTTTCTATAGATTCTCTTGAAGATCTTATTAGTAGTGATGATATGAATGACTTTTAGGTTTTTGTAGTTCTAGACTTCTAGTAATGGATTATCAGTTTTATGTGATCACTGATTTGATAACTATTCACAACTTTATCGATCTATTTTATGTTTGTTTGGAGGGATTTATTTTTTTATATTATTATGAATACTCAAGATGGTTATGGTTTGTTATGAACATATTTTGTATTTTATTAGTTGTTTCAAGTTATTTGATTGGTTTGTGTTGAGGCTTACGCTTCAATGCTTGCGCCTTCTCTCATAGAGGCAAAATGCCTTGTTTCTCGATCGATCCTTTTTAACATAGAATGCTAATCATGGATGCAAAGGATATGATCCTAATCCCATTTTCAAAATCTTTCCTCTTTATTTCTCACTTAATCATTAGATAGTTCAGTATGATATTATTATCTTGCAGAAGAATGAATTGATAAAAAAGCCTACGATGATAGCATGTTGGTCATATGTAAGGAATTTTTTAATATAGAGCAAGGTGTAGAACGTGAGTGAAAATGCCCATTAATAATGAAGGTGCCTCTGTTCCTTGTTGGTTTGCCCTATTTTTAATTTTTTCTAGTTAATCCTTTTCGTGGTAGCATCTAATATTGGTCTTCATGATGTTTTTAGCCCAAAGTCAGTTCAAGAAGAGATATTCAGGCCTTCTCATAAGTGCACTTGCTACTGTGATTGCATTGCTTTTGGTTGCGCTTGTTTGTTTCTGCGGCTGTTTCCTGTATAAGAGGCTTGGCAAAAATGATGGGAAAGGCCTTGCCATGGATGTCTGTGGAGGTACTTATCCAATACCTATGCACATAATTTGCAATATTTCTTAACTGTCACATCATTGTGCCTTTTTAAATTCTGTAAGATATCGAACTTTTTCTTAATTTTCATTTCTTCAGGTGCATCAATAGTGATGTTCCATGGAGACTTGCCTTACTCTTCAAAGGACATCATAAAAAAATTGGAGACATTGAATGAGGAACACATAATTGGTGCTGGGGGATTTGGAACAGTGTACAAACTTGCAATGGATGATGGTAAAGTATTTGCCTTGAAAAGGATTGTGAAGATAAATGAGGGATTTGATCGTTTCTTTGAGAGGGAACTTGAAATCCTTGGAAGTATCAAACACAGATACCTGGTAAACCTGCGTGGATATTGCAATTCTCCAACATCAAAATTGTTGATTTATGATTTCTTATCGGGAGGCAGCCTAGATGAAGCTCTTCATGGTGAGATACCTTTTTTTGCATAGTATCTTTTATTTTATGTTTTATGTATATTACCAATGCTTGAAACAAATGCACAAATGCATGTTTGTAGACCTCTCAGTTCAGTTTATTCCAGAATTGACTGTTGCAAGAATAATGTTACATAGGTATTGTGGCACAACTCTTGAGGTTTTGCAGTCATACGGTTTGAACTTTGAATATTTAGTTTCATACGCAGACTTGGTCAACCTTGCAAAATATCTTCATTGTAGGTTTACTTGGAGGTCCTGCTACATTATATTCCTTTTTAAGAGGAGAATAGAAGGAAAAGACGCCTACAGTTGAAATTCATCTTAGACCCATAATTTCAGCCTTACATGAGTCCAATGGTGGATGTTTCTGTTGGGCCAATTGTGGAGGAAAACACCATTAAGTATAAGATGACTGGTTTTTAGGTGGTCTATAAGGTCATCATTCATAAATAACGTGGCAAGGGAGTCTAGTCTATGTTCTACAAGCGGATCATATGTATTCTACACACTTCACACTATTACTTTTGAAATTTGAGTACAAAGCCTTGGCATCGATGAAATTATGTTGATGCCTACTTTGAATGGCTGAAGTGACTACATAGCTATAAGGAGGAAAATTCTCTTTAGCTCACAAAATTTACCCACGCTGTTTTACTTTATTATCCACTTTAAGTGGAAATATCAGATTCTTTGTTCCAGTGCTTAGATTCTTTGTTCCAGTACTATATATAAGCAATGTTTCTGTAATAGTGTTTGAGGTGCAATTATTTTTATTGGTTCTTTCACCAAGGAAAATTTGGCCTGAGGATTTCAGAAAAATGGAATTAGGGAATCCTACTAATGTAGATTCTATCAGAATTTTAGTGGTCACTACTGATGCAAAGAGCAAACAAAATTGACATTCTAAGAAGTAGCAATCAATAATCTTTGGTCATTGTTCCTAATTTTGTTAAAGCTTGCAGGTTGATTCCTCATGAAACTAATATAATACCTTTTTCCACTCTCGAGGAAAGCCCACTTGCAGGATCATTAGTTGACAATGTTGCAAAGCACATTGCTCCACCGGTCTCTAAACAACAAATAATATCTTTTCGTTCTGTATGTAAAGGCTTTTCTTGTTGCTGTAATAGACAAGTAGTTTGTTGAGCCTGCAGGAGACTGCACTATTCATAGGCTTGCCTTTTGGTAAGGATGATGGGCATCAAGCTAAATGACAAAGTCGAGTATATCTAACTAATCATTTCTTTAATATTAATATGAAAGTTTAAAAGCAACACTAAGTATCAAAAGCTAGCACCTTCAAGTTTGTGTCATTTTATATTCTTTTGTCCAGTATAACTGAAATTTATCAATCTAGATGCAATTTCCATGACCTTGTGATACACATTAATGTGGATGTCTTAGTCTTTATAATTAAATGTTTATTTTTAATTATTTCTAATAGATGGGAAACATCTTCTAACAGCAATTTAGGCCTTGTTTGAGCCACATTATTTGAAAAAAATAAATTCTTCAACAATGATTTGACATCATTTCAACCACACACTCTTTAATAAAATAATATTACACGCAAATTTAAAATATTTCTTTATTTTTTAACCACACATTTCCCATCAATATACTATTCAAAAATGAATTTTCATTCCAATAATGTGGCTTAAACAAGGGCTTAACTTTTCATTTTTGTCTATGTATCTGTAAATATAAACTGTCAAAATTTTCATCCTTTAGTTTTAGCGAGTATTGAACTCAATAGCCTTCACATGAACGTGATGTGCTGCTATTGAACTCTTATCATCACGTGTGTTTCCTCTTTTGTGTTGTAACCAAAGTATTGTCCACATGATCTGGTTACAGACATTTTATCTTTCGCTCATTTGGACTATTATAATCGTCTCATGTCTTTGTGATTCACTATCTTCTGTGCAGAGAGGGGTGAGCAGCTAGACTGGGCTGCTCGTTTAAATATTATCACTGGAGCTGCGAAAGGGCTCGCCTATCTGCATCATGATTGCTCCCCTCGGGTTATCCATCGTGATATCAAGTCAAGCAACATTTTGCTTGACGAAAATTTTGATGCTCGAGTGTCTGATTTTGGACTGGCTAAATTATTGAAGGATGACGAATCCCATATCACGACAATTGTTGCTGGCACCTTTGGATATTTGGCCCCTGGTAAGTACAGGATATTATAATTCCCTTTTTGCCTTTTTTGGGTGTTTTTGATTTAGTACACAAGGCAATTATACCGCTAAAAGTATTCACCACAAGATGGTTTTGGTGAAATGTCTCGTTTTTCATATATCAGTATTTTTTATATCCATTTTCATTGTAGTTGCATGATGGTGTATGTGAAATCTTGGTGAAAATATAATTAGACAAACCACATTTCAATTTATCTTGGTTATTCCATTTCTAAAGAACTGAAATTCCATAGCCTTGACACCATGACAAAATACTACGTCAAGCTTGTGAGCTTTATAAAGGAATAATATCAAGTGCTTGCTTGGCTAAGCTTTTGTGTTCATAAGCTGTGGGTCCAAGGAATATGTGGTTAAAAATTAACTAAAAGTTGTAAGTCCTAAGAAATGTGTGATTAAAAATGATATTTGACCAGCTTATAAGCAATTTAAAGCACCAATTATCATAATCATAATACTGATTTGGATATTTTCTGTCCTGCTTTGTGACAAGAAGGTATGCTAATCACACGACATTTGCAGAGTATATGCAGAGTGGAAGAGCTACAGAAAAGACTGATGTTTATAGTTTTGGGGTTCTGGTACTTGAAATTGTGAGTGGAAAACGGCCTACTGATGCGTCCTTCATCGAGAGGGGTCTAAACATTGTTGGATGGGTATGNCTGGTACTTGAAATTGTGAGTGGAAAACGGCCTACTGATGCGTCCTTCATCGAGAGGGGTCTAAACATTGTTGGATGGGTATGTCTTTTAATACTTTCTTTGTTATTGTAGATCTTTAACTCTTGCTAATGCTAGTTTTAACCCAATTGCTCAAGATGCGCGTGTCAAAACTAATTTAATTATCCTACTATTAACTTGGAAATGACTGAGCATAAATGCACGATTTCATATCTCAATTTATTAGCCTGCTTACGAAAATCATAAGGAACAGTAATGATTGGCTTAATAGTATCAATCATGCTTCATGTCAATATGTATGTTAACTGATTTATTTCTTTTTAATTCTTTTTGCAGTTGAATTATTTAGTAACGGAGGGTAGAACACGAGAAATAGTTGATCCACACTGTGAAGGGGTACAATCAGAAAGCCTCGATACCTTGCTTTCAATTGCCAACCGATGTGTTTCTTCAGGGCCTGAGGATCGTCCCACCATGCACAGAGTGGTTCAAATACTCGAATCTGAGATCACGACCACATTCCCTAGTGACTTCTATGATTCAAACTCAGACTGAGGGCTTTGTTGTGGAACGAAAAGAGTCGACATCTTTGCTATAATCACCCACTGCTTTATGCAGCAAATGCAGGACCCACACAAGAACAGAAGGGCTCGGAATCTGCATCAATTCATTCTCGACTTTATTTACTTGTTCATTCTGCAAAATACGACCCACGGTGCCGCCAGCCATTCTTCAGGTTTTTCTTTATCCAGTAAATGAAATTATTTTGCTTTTGGTTTCGATACTAGCTACAATACCACTTTCCCCCTTGTCTTTGCCTTCATATTTCCTCCTTGTAATTACTCCAATTGTATATGCAATGGTTATACCAAAAGGATCCTTGTTATTTTTCCAATTTTTTTGTATGATATTTGTATTGCATAATTGATTCAACAAGTGATTGCAAACTTCCATTTTTTCCCCTTCTTTTTGCAATTGAAAATTTTAAATTGGAATTTAGGAACTGTTTGATAGGATTTATTTAGGAATAATGAGTTATTGAATAGTATTTTTTGGAGAATATGTGGTTAAAAACTAATGAAACTTTATTGGTTTATATGTAAAATATTTTATTGTATGAATGTATGGTGGAAAATGATACTGTAACAAACAATTTAAACTTTTAAAGGATGATAAGCTGGGGCTCAAAGAAGTTCATGGTTTTTGTTTATTTTTATTTCCTATTTTATTTAAACAGGAGTCTTTGTTATGTCAATATATAGAGTTAATTGATTTGCAATTTCTTGAAAACCGCTACTAGGCTTCTTGTATTTCTTTAAAAAATTATGCTACAATGTTAGAGAGGTTAATATAATTCTTAACATAATGCTATATAATATTTTATTATTGGACTGTTTAAAATAAATCAAATTTTCCATTCGATAATATCTTGCCAATATTTATTATGTCAAGACATCTATCAATATCTTTCTGGTAAGTGGCTTCACCCTTGTTTGAAACATGAGACTGGCAGTCAACTGTTTATTATTTTTTAAATTGTTTATGAATTTGTAGACACACTCATATTTCTGTCAATAATTTGACATTATATGTGAATCGGCAAATTAAAAAATCTCTACAGTTTCGAGGTCAGATTACAATAAATGAAAGGTTGGGATGATATGCATGATAAAAATTTTATGGGTAATTAGCACAAACGTCTTTACCTTTTAATGTTATTGTGCAAAGCGTTCTTACCTTTCATTTTTGGCACTTTTACTCTTACTTTCACCTTTTATTTCGAAAATCATCATTTTCATCAAATTTCTCGTGTAAAATGACAATATACCTCTTATTTAAAAAAAAAGAAAAATTTTAAAAAGTGCAAATGATTAAAAATAAATCATTAAAAGGGTAATTAGTACAAAACGTTTATATCTTTCATTATTATTGTGCAAAATATTCTTACATTTCATTTTTTGTTATTTTACCCTTATTTTTATATTTCATTGCAAAAATTATTATTTTCATCTATTTTTTCAATTAAAAGCTATAAAATGACAAATATACCAATCTCATTAAATAAACAAAAATGAAGAAAAGAAAATAAAGAACAAATTACAATTATACTCCTAAATAAATACTTTTTTTAATTATTTATTTGAAATTTGTTTGTGCTTTTTTTTTTTTTTTTTAAATTTTGAAAATATAGTTACAATTTGTTCATTTTTATTTGTCTGTTTAAAGAGGAGTTCATATTTGTCATTTTATCGCTTTTAATTAAAAAAATGGATCAAAATAACGATTTTCGCAATAAAATATGAAATAATGGTAAAAATGTCAACAAATGAAATATAGGGACGTTTTGCACAATAATAATGAAATGTATGGACGTTTTTTGCTAATTAACCTTTTAATACTTGTTTAGACTCATTTGCATTTTTTAAAAAAGTTTGAGAGAATGATTGCGATTTATTCTTTAATTTTTTTTTTATTTTTTCATTTAAATAGAGGGCATATTTGTCATTTTACATTAGAAATTTGATGAAAAGGATGGTTTTTGCAATAACAGGTGAAGGTAAAGGTAAAAGTGCCAAGAAATAAAAGGTGCAGACGTTTTACACAATAATATTAAAAGACAAGGACCTTTTTTGCTAATTACCTAAATGGAATGAAATTTCTACAAAATAGAAAGGTTGGGATCGAGAGAACCATTATTACTCTTTAGGGCAAAACTTTTTCTTTCTATTCAAATGCAATTTTTCCCCGATGCAACGGGTAATTTATGAATCACAATTTACTATTTTTTTTCCCTCTAAAGTTGAAGTACTATTCTTAGAACAGTATAGTTTGTACAGCGTGCCACAGCATTTGCACCTCCAAGTTTCAGGTTTGGCACTTTCTAACAGGGTCGGCCATGACAATTTAGAGGTCTCAGGCAACAAATTAATGTGAGGCTTTTCAACATAATATTTTATTTTACAAGTGTAATAACATTTAATATTTAAATATTTAACACTTTTATATTAAAAAGAAGACTATACAATTCAAAAGATAGAGTAGTAAAATAAAACTTTACTCACAACCCTAGAGATTAGGCTAGCATAAAATTTAACTTTATCGCATTTTGAGATGTAAAATTAATAATCAAACTATTAAAATCAACTTTTTCTAAACTTCTCCAAAAAGAAAGGATTCGACAATAACAAATGACCTACAAATATGTAGTTATAGAGGATAAGCAAAAGTCCACCTTGAGCAAATAACTAAAAGGATAAAAAAAAGTCTATTACAACACATCAAGTGGCTTTTCTTGAAGCTCCAATATTAAAACCATCAGGTAAAATTACAGGAGAACAAAACACAGGTGCGGATTAATTTATGAATAATGCTTGTGGTACACCGAGGTGTCCAACGGAGTATCCAAAATGCCCTCCGTTATCCTTATTGAGTTAAACGCTTGATCTTGAGTCCCATCACAGTTCACACACAATCAAGACACGAGTTAAACTCCTTTCTTCATTTCTTTAATAAATAAAATAATCAACAGTTATTTGTTGAATTGGGTTCAATGAATATAATATTAATAAATTCATTCTCTTTCTTAGTGGGTTGGATTTTAATTGAATTTTGTTGATTACGGTAGTTCGAATAGATTAATGGAATGCCCCTATTATGATTATTGCTTCTCTCCATCGCTAATGGCATATCAAATTATAAAATCTTGATGCAATGAACTCACAAATTTTGGAACAAATATAAATGAATTTATGCCAATAGTAACAAAGAAATTCATAATTTGAGAGTGAGGGTTTAACCAATAAATGACTTTACCTAGTAAAACTTTTCTCTCCTCATATTCCGTTGTTTATCTCAAACTTTGAGACCAAGTCCACCGTCTGTGTATTGGATTTATAGAAGAAGAGAATATCCATGGCTATATTTCAGGTGAGGTTTTTGCAAAGGGAATTCAAATCACAAAAAGAAATTGATGAAAATGTAATGAAGAGAAGACAACTGCCAACGTGTACTTCAAAAATCAGATTTGAAGACTGAAAATTTAATGGAATAGAGAGTTTTTTTTGGCGGAGAATGAAGATTCTTGCTGTTTGGAGTCTTGGAGAAAAAGACGGTGATGATTTGTTTCTCATTACTCAATTTTTTTTTTCTAAGGGATTTGAGGGGTTTTGGATTGGGGTTTTTTGGGCTTTCTTTCTTTTTTAGAGACCCCTTACAATCTAAGGCCCAAGGCAATGGCCTTGCTTGTCTTGGGCCAGGGCCGGCCCTGCTTTCCAATGCAATCAAGGGTTGCTCAACTAGTCAAAAGAAGTACTTTTCCAAGTCTCACTCATTTAATGATTACATCGGGGCTTAAATCATAGTATAAAACAAAGTTTACAAACAGTTGGTTTACAGAATTTTTTTTATAGATGTTGCATTGGCAATACTTGATTGGCAGTGTTTTGTACTTTTTTTTTTCAACTGTAAATGAAAACTTGACAAGCGTAAATCTATAAAAATTCTGTCAAAAAAATCTATACATGTAACTTAATTCTAAATCATATGTTGGTGGTATGCATGGTTAGACCTAATATGGGGGACCCACTTCAATTCAAACCGAGTTCGTGCAACTATGACACATCACCTCTAAGCTAACTTCGTCGCTTTGGAGCCAAAAGGGTTTCGGAAGTATTATTGGCCCTGCTGCCGAGCAGCAGCCCAGTCTATGTAGGGGAATCACTCTCGACAATGTCAACAACCTTGCAAATTATTGGGTTGAACGAATTATGTTAAAACATCTATAAAACAACATAACTTATGACACCGTAAATTGAGTGGATGTACATGTAACTCTATTTCGATATAACATGTAAGAAAACCACATTGTATACATTCGAAAACCCTTCTCAACCTTGAAATTTGACATCAGATCAATTCTTACAGTAGTTATTTGTAGTTGCTTGGCTTCAATGGCAGCCAGATGATCAGTACGTTTAGAATCCAGTTGATTCAACTTCAACTTAAGTGCTGCCAAACGATTCAATGTCACCTTTGTTGACTGATTTTTCCCTTAACATCATTTCCCTATAGCGATGGACTTGTCTCAGAAATGTTTCCATATCTCTGGAGTCATTCTCGAGGGAGCATCTTCTGCCAATTTGGAGTACGAAGCAGTGTAAAGAAATGTGGATACGATATAAAGTACATCACGAAACTCAACATCATCGTCTCACACTCCTTTTTTAAGGGACCAGATTTTTATTTATTTATTTATGTTTTGGACATCATCTCTCGACACTCTTAGCATTCCTTTTAAGTGATTTTCTTTAATTCTACAATTTCTACGTTGAAATGTCGTTTAAAAATATTTCATAAACTGTATTAAAGTAATAGTTTCAATCATTAAAATATACTGGAAATAGTAGTTAACAAAAACAGAATGCGAAAGAAATAATAAGAAAAATAATAAACTAACAAGAGAATTGAAAAATATAAAAAAGAAAGTGAAAATAATTTTGAAATTTGCAAGTTTTAATTTAAAATGTGTTTTTCTGTTACGATTAAGTAAACTATTATAAAGTAAAACATTGATAAATGAATGCTCAATAAATTAATAATCTCACTTAAATAATAAATTTCTTTGGTCCCGACTTGGATCAATATACTCAATTATAACTCCATTAAATGCATAAGATAATGATTTTTTTTTTCATTTTTTACAAATTAATTATTTAAGGTTAGGATTGCTTGAAATGCATCTTTTTTTAAAAAAAAAAAAACAGTTGGTAAAACACAATTATCATCTGGATTATGATAAATATTGATAGGTGTATTCAGTACCCCTTGAATAATATCTTCACTAGCATGAGATTTCTTCATCACGTCATTTTCACAAGAATAGTTTAAAAAGTGCTCGACAACCATCACATTTCTATAGCGTAGATCAAAAATAGCTGCAGATAATCCATTGATTCCTTCATCTTCACTAACTATTGAACCAACTTGTGCGTGATTCTAGTGCCTAGATTATAAGTTGCCAAATAAACTTCTATAGCTTGTATTGAAATTGAATAGTAACACTAACATATTCTTATGCTAAGCATTTTATGCTGGAATCATATTTATGTTAAAATTAAAGAAATTGAACACGAATATGAGATTAACAATTGTACTGATCAATCCTATTAAATAAAAATAAACTAGAAACTACATTGTTCAAGTGGCCTTAGAACAATCAGTTGGCTTGAAACTAACCTTGTTATTCACAAGGTCATATCCTACTAGATAATTCATTTGACTTAAGTTCCCATATATGGCCAAATCGTCAGAAGGCACCAATGTTAAACAAACTGTCCCTTCCTCAACTTCAAGAAATGTACTTGTTGGTGGTAACTCTACATCAGCACCAGTGAAATGAGCAACAATTGTTGGTGCATCAAAATTTCCCCCGGTAACTCGATAGCACAAGTTAAACGGACCTTGTGGGTCCGCACGTGTCCCTTTGATAGCTTTTACGAGGGCCGATTCCAATTGATCGTAAATTTTCCGTGGAAGGAAAGTCAATGTCGTCCCTGAATCAATAATGATGTTACCTTGATCATTGGAAGAGGCATTAACGTCAGAGGTGAAATCGGAACTTTTTAGGGTTTTGTAGACAATTTTAGTGGTTCCAACACTAACGCCCTCCAAATTTAGGTAGTAAAAAGGGTCTGGAGGTTGCATTGTCAGGGGAGTGGACACAACATTTGGCCCTGAAACAATTGCATCAGAGCCAAAACTTATCTTGCTTTGAACATTGGGCTTATCAATTTGAGTCAAACAGTATGAGAATTTCCCACCAATAGATTTTTTCAATTGATTAACAATTGAAAGAGCTCCACCTCCAAGCCCTACAATTCCAGAGCCCGTTTCATTGAAAGTGCCACCATTTTCATGGCCACAGCCAAACACGGTCTTAGGAAAAGACACTGATTCCCCAGTACTAGAATGAAGACTAAGAGTATCTGCTGCTAAATCTCCGTAACTGTAAGAATTGTCACCATATGAAATTGAATATTGACAGTTATTTTTACTGTCACAACTTGGTGTTCCAGTAGCAGCACATAGCTGAGATTTACAGGATAAATCCCTGTACGATGTCGACTTTTTGGGGTAAAAAAGTGGAGGAATTTGTTTGTAACAGGCTGTACAGGGTGCGCATTGTGTCCAGAGTAGGTCACTGCCAGTGTCAGCAATGGCTAGGGTTTCGAAAGATGGTGTTCCAAGGGAGATTTTCATAAGGTATTCTCCACCATTCGACCGGATTGGGGCCTCGATTATTTTTGTTGAAACTGAGTTTGTATTGAGGGACGCTTTACGAGAATAAGAACGATGGAACGCATTTTTTAGACGGTCGAATAGTGTGTTGTTGGGGTTGTAGAAAGGCGAAAGAGGAGAATCACGATGAAGGAGATCGACTGTGATGCCATTACTGCTGGCATCAATAAGAGAAATCACAGAAAAAGAAAAAAACAACGTTAAAAGGAAATTGGAGAATACCATGATGGAAAATTGAGACTCACAAAAAATTAGGGAATTTTTTTATGAAAATATTGAACGGCTTAATGCTGGAATTTATAGGCTAAGATTAGGTGTGAAAAAATGAAATCCAGAAATATATTTTCTTGATTCATTAATCTGTGAGGAAGAAGAAAAGGCCCTCAAGATTTGGGCATGAAATCTTTACCATATTTAGAAAAACAAAAAAGAAAAGCAATTTATTTGATTTTCCAGTTGAAAATTCATGTAATTAATTCAGCAATGAAGTCTTGGATTTGATTATATTTGTTTTGATTAAATGGGATGAATTTTGACAACTACTTCATTTGATTGATTCACACTGCATATATTTGTTCAATGTTCTGGAAAGTTAATTCATAAGAAGTGTATAATATATATACATGTATTTGGCCAACTGGCTACATTCATTTCATTTTGTATAATAAACATGAAGATCATTTTTGTAATTAATTACCATAATCTCGTTGTATATTTGTCAAAGTTTTGGGCTTTTTAAACGGTATATTTGAAATTAGAATGATACTTTTTCATTGAAAATATGATTTAAAAGTAATTGATCTTCAATATATTTTGTACACTACGAAAAATAGTAGCATGAATGGAATTTTTAAAGGCTTAAAATATTTAGGATTTTTGACATACAAGAATTCGAACACATTTGATTATTTAAAAGCATCTTGAATGTTATTGTGGATTGTTTTAATTAAAACATTATCACATAAGCTAAAAGAAATAAAAAAGAATTCAAAAAAAATAAAAAAATAAAAAAATCATCGTCAATGCAATTTAACGCAAATTATGTCAAGCTGATATGATTGAAAAAAAAGGTATTTTTTCGAGCTCTATCTAGATGAGGAGGCTCTGTTTGATTTATTATTTATTCAAGCTATCAAAGAAAAGAGAAATTTCCATAGGATAGCATCAAGGGTTCTGTTCCTGTTTTTATAATATTTTCATTTTCACTCTTCCTCTTCATTTTACTTATTCTCAATTTAATGTTGACAAAAGACACAGATAGATGTATCGAGTTGTAGATATAACTTATTGGAGAGTAAGTTTGTGTTTGATTGTCCATTCATTAGACGTATGCCAGTAGATTACAAGTGCATACTACGTAGACTGTGTAATACATAAACTGTATTGCTCTAAGCATACAACTTTGCATTTTGTATGAAAACATGCATAACATTTTGTAGAAAATTTTGAATTACGATCCATGAATTGCATTAGACTCTTGACTCAATAATTTTTTAAATGGGATATTATATACCTTGTGAAGACATTTTAACAGACTAGTCATCGTTGAACGTGAGTTGCACGTTAAGATAAAATGCTTTATAAGTAATATAAAGGCAATATTTGAATATGCGTAAAAGGTAATTAATTTAAAATTAATACAAGGGAATATGTACGTGACAATGAATGTTACATCATGTATTTAATTTCCAATTAAGTAAAAATGGATATTAATTAGCAGACATGGACGTGGATAATAAAATGCATACTTAAATGTAAAATTCTAATTCACTTGTAATTAGAATTAATAACAGTAAAATACATAAATGAATGTGAATATCAATTAAATGAATATTAATGTTAATTAATTGAGAATTAATAATATAAAAATCATACATTAATGAAAAGACATAAGTGAAATGAATTTGTCAAATATATATGTACATTGATGGTAACTAATTAAATTGTTGAATAAATTAAATACATATTAAAAAATGAAAAGTAAAGTATTATTGAAATAATTGAATTATAATAGGGTTAAAATCGTAAAAAAATTACTCTCGCTTGATGTGATATTTAATGCCAATTAAGAAAAATTGAATGTTAATTAGCATAAATAATAAAATAGATTCTTGAGTTTGAAATTCTAATTGATTAATAACATTGAAATACATAAATGAAGATGAATATTAATTAAACGAATATGAATGTCAATTAATTGAGAGTAAATAATAGGAAATTCATAAATTAATGAAAGTATACATGTGAAATGAATCTGTCAATGTACATGTACATTAAGAGTAACTAAATGATTAAATAAATTAAATATATATTGAAAAATAGAACCGGATCTAGGGACGGGCCCTGCTGTGCTAGAGCTCGTCCGTCTAGCCCAAATGCTAATTAAAAAGAAAGATTTAAATTTAAAAAAAATTATGTATTTTTTTTTTTAAATTTTGGCGTGTCAGCTCATGTCGAATAATTTCTTGGATCCACCATTGTTGAAAAATGAAAAGTAAGGTACTAATGAAATAACTGAATTGTAATAGGACTAGAATCGTCTAAAAAATTATTCTCATTTGATGCGATATTTAATAAATTATAGATTTTGGCAATATATTGTTTCTCCATGTGTTATGCTCGTTGGTTCCCTAGTGTCGACGATCACTCCTATTGAAATCTAATTTGTTTCCATAATGTAATATAGTCATGATTAACAATGACAGCTTAATTTATATAGATGCTAATTTAGATACAAAATGTGGAGAAACGAAGCAATAGTGCTAGAATAGAAAATGATAGAGATAAGTAACAGTCCAAGGATGATGCAAAACTATAGCACCTATATTATAATATTTTTCTATGGGAATACACGATATCTATGTTGCTATGTGCATACGATATAATGTTGATGCTAAATATCTGTATATAAGTGGACCATTCGAAATATGATGCTTGTTCGGAAAAAATCCGTAAATGTATGGAATCGTTGACAAGTAATAAATTTAGTGATAGTTAAAAGTATCATCCCACTAAGAATAATTGTAATTATAGTTTACCAGTTATAATCAAATTCGATTTAATATAACATAAAAGAAATTTGGTTTTGTTATTATTCTAATTTAAACTATGAAAGTCATAAAAGATAGAATATATTTTTTCCCCCTTTTTTGTGGCCATAGATGAGATGAATGCATTGAGTTTCAAAATCCACCTATTGATGTCTAGTTCCAGTTCTCTACTTATGTTTAGCTTGATTAATGTGTTCATGACAATCAACAATCCGTTAATATCTAATATTCTTTTCCAAGATATATTAAGCTCCTATGTGGCGGGGATTAAAATCAGATTTTGATAAAAGTTGATGAAATCGTGTTTAAAAGTTGTGGGACATGTAGTTAAAATTAATTGTTAACTTTGACTTAAATTAAAATTAAAATTTTAATCAATACCAAATATATCTATACTTAACACAACCCAATCTAATCCGTAGTCCAACTTCATATGCAAAGCACGCATTCAATCGCATGATGATCTCACACAATTGCACATGCCATAAACATTATTTCTAATATCCATCACCAGTAGTGATGGCAAAAAAACTCGCTCCGCCCCGAATGGGTTGGCGGGACAAGGCGGGGCGCCCAGTTGCGGGAACTCGCCCCACCCCATGAAGGAAAAAAAAATAAAAAAGACTAAAAATAATTTTATTTCTAGACAATTCACCCGCTAAAAATTTATTTTGAATTTGTATTTTATTCTCTAATAATAACATAACTTGAAACTTTGAAAATATTAAAAAAATAAAAAAAAAATAATAAAAAATTAAACGGGGCAAAAAAGTTGCTTCGTCCCTGCCCGCGGGGCCCACCCCACCCCGTTGCCATCACTAATCACCAGTGTCGCTCTACTTATTGCAAGCCTTCCAACAAATAAGTAACTAGTTATTTAAATGATGGTGAAACATTTAAACAACACAAGATTCATGCATATTTAGTCAAGAACACAAAAATTAATTAAAAAATAATAAGTCTTAAATTAAAAATTATAAATCGATGGTTTCTTTATCCATTCAATACATAAAGTATTTAGTCTAATACTACCATATGAAAATTACATAAAAGAAAGAGAAACGAAATTACCCGAGACTAAGAATCTTGATAAAAACGTAAAAACGTCAATTCCTCGCTTGAAACTCGACCCTAAAAGATACAACTTCCCTCCTTGAATGTAAAAATCGCTAATTACTTGATGTTCTATATGAAAACTAGATTGAATAATCGTTGGACGTGTCATGGACAAATCTAGGTCTTTTAAAGATGCAAAATATTGCTTTTCATCATACTATTCCAAAATAGGAAAAAGGAAAGAAAATATTTTCCAACCGAAAAACCATACGATTGCAAGGGCATAAGGTTCGTGACCGCATGGTTCAAATTGGGGACCATTTGCTGTAACTTGGCTTCTGAATTTTCTCGAAGGTGATTTTTGTCATTTTTCAATTCTTTTCAGCTTCTTCACTTATTTTCTTTTCTAATTGAGTCCTAGTACTCTCGAGTTTACATTCTTCGTTGCTAGCCAACTTTTGAATATTTACATTTTAGTCCCTAAACTTTTAGATTTGATTTAATTTAGTCCTTCTTACCATTTTCTCCAATTTCGTCAATTTTGTTGATTTGTACCTAACAAACGCAATACACATAGAACTAAGTCATAATTCATCAAAATAACCAATAAATACTCTAACTTAAGGGCTCAAGTATAAGTGTACAAAATACAATTATAAATGTTATCAATGTAAAAGGATTTTAATTGGAACACTGTCATATGTCATTGTAAGTCAAACACGATGCACAAGATATAAGTAGCATTCATGTGTATGTGCATGGCATAAAGAAGTATTCCTTCGCAACTCATAAAGGAAGAGAAAACGAGCATCATATACAGAGGCCATGTTTATTTGACTTGTATATGTTGGTAGAGTTTCTTAAATTGTTGTAGCGACTAGGACGGACCAACATACACTAGCCATAACGTGTTGATTTTTGGGCATATTAATATTTGATCTCATACGGTACACCTTAGTGGGATTCAAAGCCAAAGAGGGGAAAAGAAGAAGAAGAAGAAGAAGAATAACATGTAAATCTGAGATCAAATAAAAATATTATGAAGTGAGAATTTTGAGAATGAAATGATCATAATGAAAGAAATGATAAAAAAATCTTTCATATGTTCATGCATTTTGTTATATAGTTTTGTATTGTAGGAATGACAGCACATATACTAGAGATTGGTGTCTACTTTCAATGACAACATGATCGTGTACGGTGTACTTGACCATGGTTCGATGGACAACATTCGAAATGGGTTCTACCGATCCCAAACGATTTATTAGCAATTAAAAATAGTGATATATATTTTATAATGTTACTTTATTTTTATGTTTAATAAAAAAAAAATTATATTTTCAATTATGAATGTATTCAGTACTTGACCATTGTTTAATGAGGACTTCTTACTTTGTGCTTTTTGGAAGCAATGGTGGAGTTATAATTGTAGAGTTGTGGTGATAAATTAAATGATAATATAAATTACCGTTCCAACATTATAAAAAATGACATGGAAGATTATCCTATGCAAAAAGTACTTCAAGATGACATTAATATATCATATTCATCACGTAACGTCTCAAAATCTTTTTCATCTTCATTATTTTATTCTTTTAAAAAAAATGGGCTTGAGATGTTACCAAAATCTTCATCATTTAATTTAAGCGAAAATATCACTTTTATTAAGTGTTGAAATTTGAAAATGTGATCGATAATTCGGTAACCCTAAAATAAAAACTTAAGTAAAATTTTCATATTAAATGAAATTCTTGAAATACTTCATTCCAAATTATTAATTTTAAGATTTAACATAAAATGTCGAATGCTAGATCTCTAAAAATATAAATAACGTACATTAACATAAAGATATTATTCAAATAAAAGTTGGCAATTATATTTTCTAGAAACTTTACTTAGGTCGAGCGACCCCATAAACATCACTTGGTCAGTCTTCCTTGCGTCCACACGATCCGTTATCATCTGAAAAATTATTGTAAGCGTGAGTACTTTGAAATATACTCCGTAAGAATACGTACACAATTTTATTAATATGATATAAATATAAAACTGACATAGCATACCGATATTTCTTAGATTTAGAGTAAACTGGTTGTGATATCCAATAATTAAAGGAATTTCATAAGAATCCTCATATAGCGTAGGATTTACATATCTGACCAAATGATCGATCCCGTAGAATTTAACATATTCGACTTAATGGTCCATCCCATATGATTTAACGTAAAAACGATCCAAAGACTTTAAAGTATTTCATGCCAAAGTTTATATAAACATCAACAAATAAGAATTTACCACTTTGCACTATGTATTCTTACCTCAATTGACATCAAAGAAATTCTGAAAATGATTTGTGAAATAAAATGATATTCCTTCTCAAAAGTGTGAGTGTGTGTAGACATGTGAAATACTAATTTTCTGTGTGGGTAAATGAAAATTTGTCACTTCAATGCCCTCACTTTCACTTTTACACTCATAACATGTAATTATAGAGATTCAAACGTAATTTGATGTTAATAAGGTTTAAGGTGGGTTAATTACTATATCACCAATGAGCGTAATAAATTTTAAATTATTAAATTTCAATTTTCGTTTATCCCAGGTAACCGTGTGAATTGAATTGGAAATGAAAGTTTTGTATTTATTATTTCATTATTATTTACATTTTGTTTATTAATAAAATATAAAACTTAGAATACATTTTTTTATTATCAAAACAACTCGGGTATAACTAGTCAAAAAATATTTATTGTTGAACCCAATATATGCTATTTAAGATGAGCTACAAAATGAGTATAATATCGGCATATTTTTATCAACTTTTAAAATACTTAAATATTTGACCCAAAATAACTTACGATAAATTTTTTAAAAGTACTCATAAGCAAGGTAAATCTTTTATTCAAATTAGTGGGTTAAGCTTATCTTTTAATGTTTGAACTTAGTGGGATGACAAGGTTTGAAATGGACCATTCATTTGCTAAATGACTAATATTAAGTTTAGGCCTCATATGAAAAATAGTAAGAAAAATTCGGGGTGTTACATCTCTTCCCCTTTAAATTAATTTCATCCTCGAAATTACCTTACTTGACCTTTATTTCATCTTCTTTCTAGTAGTTTGATAAGTTTTAGCCACATCTGTCACATAAATATTTGATTGTGCATTATCTTTATTAGTCAACTTATATATTATGCTCTTGTACTTTTAATAAAATGACCGATCATCATATCTTATTCTATATTAACAAAATAATAACATGCATAACGTATTTCATTCTAAACATCATAAGCATTTCTTGAATTCAAGCTTAAATAATACATAAATTATGCTTGAAATTAAAATGAAACGTAATATTTCATCCATACCTTGGGTTCATCGGATGGTAATAAATTGACGAGCGTTAAATGCCGTAGATCTTATTTTAATATTTGGTTAAGCTTAAAATAATATGATTACGTATAGAGCCATTAATAAACATGTAGACACCCTTTTTTTCTTTTTTCTTTTTGGTTGGTGTGTGCGTGTGAAAGGCCACATATACATGGTGCTAGAGGGCAAAATAAATAAATAAGTTATAAAACTCATCCAATTGACTCTGAGTATAGAGATATCATTGAGCAGTTTTAGCTTCATGTGAATTAGAGGTTGCCTTTTTTATAAACTAATGAAGTACCATCCTCTTGTCGGCCAACTTCAATAGGTAACCCAATCTATGCCCTCCATAAAATTCAATCCAGTCAAACATCCATGTGTTTATTAAATTGAAAGCGCCTTTTTTTTTTTTTTTTTTTGGCTCAACTAACAAAATGAGGTGTTAAGCGAGAAAAACAATAAAGACAACTATATTATACAATAATTTCTGTACATAAATATATAACAAATCAAGAACGGAACATATGATCAGACAGAAATGAGCTCCGAATAAATGTATGAAGCAATTTCCCTCACACATTCTTTATAGTAAGAAACTTACAAACTGTATTAAGAAAAGCATTTTTCATGGCACAGAGAGGATTATCACCTTTTAACACCATGCATATGAGTTGGCCAGTCATTTATACGCTTGCACATAAATCATATTTCCCCGGCAAAACGATGTTTGCACACAAATGAAGAAAACATTTATTTTTTCTCAATCTACAGAAAGGTAGACCCGAGCTATTTTTATTTTATTTGATACCACGTAAAATATTATTCATCCACATAAATCGCATTCACACATAATGGTATTTGCACATAATGAAGCAGTCTACAGAAAGGTAGACCTGAGCTTTGATACCATTGTGTAACACCCCGAAATCTTTTTCATCTTCATTATTTTATTCTTTTATAAAAATATGCTTGAAATGTTACCAAAATCATTTCTTCTAATTTAAGCGAAAATCACTTTTTATTTAGTGTTGAAATTTGAAAGTGTGAGTGATAATTCGATAACGACAAAATAATAACTTAAGTAAAATTTTCATATTAAATGAAATTCTTGAAATACTTCATTCCAAACTATTAATTTAAGATTTAACATAAAATGTCGAATGCTGGATCTCTAAAAATATTAAATAACGTGCATTAATATAAAGATATTATTCAAATAAAAGTTGACAATTATATTTTCTGGAAACTTTACTTAGGTCAAGCGACCCCATAAGTATCATTCGGTCAATCTTCCAAGTATCCACATGACTCGTTATCATCTGAAAAGTTATTGTAAATGTGAGTATTTTGAAAAATACTTGGTAAGAATACGTGCACATTCTTATTAATATGATATAAATATTAAACTGACATAGCATACCGATATTTCTTAGATTTAGAGCAAATTGATCGCGACATCTAATAGCTCAAGGAATTTCATAAGAATTTCCATATCTCGTAGGATTTACATATTTGACCAAATGGTCCATCTCGTAGAATTTAACATATTCGACTTAACAGTCTATCCCATAGGATTTAACATAAAAATGACCTGAAGGCCTTAAAGTGTTTCATGCCAAAATTTATACGAACACCAAGAAATAAGAATTTACCACTTTATACTATGTATTCTTACCTCAATTGACACTAAAGAAATTCTGAAAATGACTTGTGAAGTAAAATGATATTCCTTCTCAAAAGTATGAGTGTGTAGAAACATGTGAAATACTAATTTTCTGTGTGGGTAAAGGAAAATTTGTTACTTCAGTGCTCTCATATTCACTTTTACACTCAGAACATGTAACTATAGAGATTCAAACATAATTTGATGTTAATAAGGTTTAATGTGGGTTAATTACTACATCACTAATGAGTTCATAAATTTTAAATTATATTATTTCCATTTTCGTTTCATTTCCCCAAGTAATAGCATGAATTGAATTGGAAATGAAAGTTTTGGTTTTATTATTTTATTATTATTTACATTCTGTTTATTAATAAAATATAAAATCTAGAATACTTCATTCTTATCAAAACAACTCGGGTATAATTAGTCAAAAATATTTATTGTTGAATCTAATATATGCTATTTAATACGAGCTACAAAAATGAGTATAATATCGGCATATTTTTATCAACTTTTAAAATATTTAAATATTCGACTTAAAGTAACTTTTGATAAATTTTTTACAAGTACCGTAAGCAAGGTAAATCTTTTATACGAATAAGTGAGTTAAGCTTATTTTTTAACGTTTGAACTTAACGTGAGGACAAAGACTAAACCTGGGCCATTCATTTGATAAATGACTAATATTAAGTTTATGTCTTATATGAAAAATAGTAAAAAAAAAAATCGGGGTATTACATATCATCAGACAACGTCGCATAGCTTCAACTAAATGACAACATCAATTTCACATCTATATCCAAAAAGCAAAAATTATTACACTTACATTTAGGTCTGCATAGTTGCTCTTGCCAAGTCTTCATGTTCCGAAAACGCTGGATGATTTTCTCATTAGCAATAGTATCAAATGCATCCTTTCAATTTATGTAACCAAACTACCATTCATCCATTCATCACCCATCAGATTGTGCAAATGAATTTTAATAATGTTCATTGCTGAAAATGCTCTATCAACTGTTGCAATCGCAATTGGTAAAATCAATGCTACCTTACCTTCACAAGCATATACACCAACGAATATACAGCATTCCTTTTTTATTTGAACCAATTGCTTTGTAAGACTACTAATTGATTATCAACTGCTAAGAGATCAAGTTCACGAAATTCTAATGAATAGAATTGAGCAAGACGAAGTAACTTATCCTTGTTCTTGAATTCTAAGGTGCTTGAAGAATTTAAGCTTTTCTATGGCAAATATTCGGATTTCGATTTCTGTATTGGAAATGATTTAAGCTTTTGGAAATGGGTTAAAGGTGAGAAGGAAGATCAGAATCATTGAAACCAGAGCAATTAATGACGGCGACTTGCTCAAGCACAGTAAGGTCAATAGCCTGAGATAAAAGCTGTTCGACTTTCTTCTCGTCGTCACTGTCCATGTTATGAATCCGATTTTTCACTACTTTATGTATTGAAAGTGAAACAGTTCCAGAATTAATTTATAATGAAAAATAAGAAATTAAGACAATTATTGCAAAAAATGGAGATTTTATTACAATATGGGAAAAGAATACAAAGATTTTGTATTTATGATTTATCAAACTTGTTGTTTCGCGGGGGTTAGTCGCTAACAATTAAAAAGAGATCAGACGATTGTGCAAGGGACAAACCTCTTGAAACAAAGTTTCAAAAAGGGGTGTTTTTATTGCCGATGACTTTACAATTGGAAAATAAAAACAGAATGCCTCCAAGAGGCGCAAGCGCACGAGTTACTGAAAAAAAGTGTTTAAATCTAAACTAAGAAATTTAAAGTTACATATTCTCTGTTTGAGAGTGTTTGATTCGGGGTTCTTTGCTCTATGTCTTTTCTTCCTTTTATACTCTTTGGATGATCTATTCGTGATCAACCGCTTAAAAACTACTTGATCGCTCTATAACTGCCCACTTTCCTCGTAGTGGCCAACTTGTCATGGAACTGCCTTCTCTAATTGCTGCCATTACTTTTGTCGTTCAACCATCTTCAATTGAATTCCTTGAATCGTGGAACGTAATAGGGCTACTCAATAACTGCTTCATTAACCGCACCTTTGGATAACCATAACATCTTACGTTTGCTAAGATCCTGGGCGATTCGAAGGTTTGGGCGAGAACAGGGGCTCAGTTCTGGGTGACTGCATGGCAATCCATTCGCTCAAATCTTGGGCGACTTGTAACCTTGGGCGATGGTATTACCTCGTTCATGGGCCTCCCTATTTGGGCATTTATCCTGCATTGCCTGATTGTGTCGTTCTTTGGGCTATTTGATTTTGGGGATCTTCTAATTGGGCTTTATTCCTTGAACTATTTCACTTGGGCTGAACTTTTTGTGTGTCAACAATTACCCCCCAATATGGCAGAATTAATACCAATTATTAATTTTTACCATATTCACTTTGTGTTTCCCAACAACATTCGAAATTTTCAAGAATTTCAATCATTGTTTTTTTCCATAGCTTGAAAAGGTGCGACGTTTGCAAACCCTTATAACCCCCAAATACGTCATTTCATTGCACCGCTAAATCACGCCTCATTTTTGCGTGCTTCTCTCTCGCAATATTACTGTTCATCTCCTTGCTTCTCTGCTACGTAACTCTGAAAAACTCTATTTCGTCCCTAATGGCTGCTTCACAATCCCAGTCTGGTGACTCCTTCAGTTTCGAAGACTTTCAGAAACTCCTTACTCGATCATATATAACTCCGAACTTCCTTGTACCAGCCAATGTCGAACTCAATGAGTTCTATCTAGGTCCTTTATTCAACAATGTCAAGGCCATCGAACAAGCGACGGTCGGTCAGCTATTCCCTTGTACTCAAGGCCCTCCGTTTCTAAATTCTTTGCCACTGGGGCCACTTCGCGAAAGAGGTATTCGCACTTGGCCTAAATCTGATGTCGTTTTTCGTAGATGGCATGCTCGTCTTATAGACCATGGTCCTACTAAGGTAATTTTTGATAATACTAGGATTTCTAATTTGTTAGAAATTTCTCTTCAACCCCCTATTTTTGACCCAGCACTTTTTCCAATCGCTTTAAGTTTTTGGTCTTCTGAGTATAATACTTTTATTTTTCCTCTTGGTCCCATGTCCATTACCTTAAGGGATGTTGGGGCCCTAGTAAATCTGCCACCTTTGGGCGATACCATTTTTCCTAGTATTTTGATTTTTGGTGTCGCCCCAAAATTTGATAGAGGCCTCACCGAATCTGATTCAAGCCTGCAAATCCTTCATAACCACTCTAGTGCTGAGCCTTCCCATACTGAGCGAGTGGCCTTTCTTCTGATTTGGCTTTGTAAATACATTTTGTGTGTGCCAAGCATAAAGCCCTCCATGAGCTATTTACCCATAGCGCACAAATTGGCGCATGGTAGGCCTCTGAATTTGTGTTCTTTCTTTTTAGCTGCCCTCTATAGAGGCATGGCTTTTCTTCAATCCCAATTGAAGAATGGTGCATCTCCCACTGGCAGTGGGTCTATTTGGTTCACTCAAATGTGGTTGAGAGCCTATTTTCCATCGCTTGGTGCTCCATCTTTTTCTAGTCCTTCTTCTAGCTGCTATGGGCTAGCCATTGATCCCCTGACTCCTATAAATATGTCCAGAAGGGACATTTTTTCATTCTTTTATACTTTGGATTCAATCCCTTCCTTCTTTCATTTTTCTCCCTTTTTGACTCCAGATTATGTGCAACATCCATTCACTCTGGATAGTGCGAACATTTCCTTGTTCGTTTGGATTCAGTTTTTGATCGGGAGGGAGTTGTTCCATGATATTTTGACTGGGACCAATGCCAAAGCTGGGGTAGAAATATATGCTCCCCAGTTTTTTGCTCGCCAACTTGGTTTTGGCCAAACTTGGCTCGTTCCCCCTTGCTATTCAAGGAATTTGATAGACCGCTTCCTCACCATTAATAAGGCAGAGGCAAAGGCTATAAATGCTCGCAATATTTTTTTGACGAGCAACTTTTCATTAGCCCCCTTCAATCCTAGCCGTGTCATCCATCCCCTTTTTGAACGACTCTGGCCGTCAGTGAAGTGCAGATTGTTTGCGACTGATGCTAATCGTGCTTTTCATTCACTGGACCAGCCAAACATTTCTTCCACCTCTCCTGTTTTGGTCACTCCTGTGTCCATTAGGAGTCCCTCTTCCTTTTCTCGTGCTAAACAATCTGCCCGTCCATCGACTTCTCTTCCTGCCAAGCCCATTACAATTAAAAGTGCCCCAAGCCGCAAACGGCCAGCCTCAGCGTCTTCCATTTTGGAGGATGATGCTGATGATGATGATGATACCCATCTCATCGTCAGGAGGAAGGTAATTAAATTGGTTTACTCATAAGTATACCTTTAAATACTTGAAACTTTTCTATGTGCTGATAGTTTATTTGGACTTCTCAAAAAAGTTCAACCTCTCCCTCGAAGGCTTTTGTGTTAGCAGCTCCTGCTCCATCATCCTCTGCTGGAGCTGCTTCGTCCAAACCAGCTGATGAAGGGACTACGCTTAAAGAGAATTTTTCAGTCACAGAATCTTCATCACAACCAATGGACGAGCCACCTTCTTCCCAGGGCGTTGACCCCCCAAACGTCGAAGTAGAAGGTAATTCATTTTTTGATGCTTTACCTTTGCTTGTGCTATTGGTTTTGATTTGTTGCCTTTTGAGTTCTACAGATGTTCCCATGAGTCTGCTCGTTGCGGAAAGGTCTTCTCGCTTAGACAAGGGGAAGTCTTCACGAATGATGGAGCCACAGGTGGCAGATTTGGCTGGGGATATGCCACCTTCCAAGATTGCTGATGAGGTAATCTTTGCTTCACCTTTACCTCCACTTTGTTTAGTGTAGTGGAAACCTTCAATATTGGCGATTTTCTTTACAGGATGCTGATAAAATTTTGCTTTCCATTTAAGACTTGTTCACTTCCTGGGGATAAGTCAAGACATCTCGCCCTGCTTCAGCCAGTTGTCCTTCTGCTTCTTCAGAGAAAGATATGAAGTTTCTCAAGCAGTCGATATTTGAGTATGTGTCCTTCATGGATATGGACATCGGTAAGGCTAGTGCTGCCAAGCATAAGGATAAGCTTGAGCATTTGAATACGAAATTGGAGCAAGCACTGACACTTCCGTCGCTCTATCTTTCTGCTGATTTTAAAGCGACGTTGAAAGTTGTCCATTCCGAGGTCCTCTCCTTGCTGGCCAAGAATGTTAAACTGAAGGCCAAAAGTACTCAATATCTTCACGCCTTATCTGAAAAAGAGTCTTTGCTTCTGGAGATCAACAAAGCTGAGGACGAGTTGAAAGAAATCTCTTCCGACGTCATGATTGAAAACTCTTTGATGACTAATTTGGCTACTCAGATGAAGGAGCTTCAAGCCAAGATGGACGACTGCAAGGCGAGAGTGGCTGCTAAAAAGTGTAATGCCTTCCAAGGAATTGAGCGAACTAAGTCTTTTGTCGAGCAGTACAAGAAGTTGGAAGTTGATGATGATGTTGTGGCTGAATTGAAAATCACTTCTTCTCGGCAGAGCGAGGACTGGGGGAGACTTAGGGAAAGAATTCGTTTGGTATGGGGCGAATTGTAATTAAGACATATAATTCCTTAACTTTTTCTTTTTGTAATTTCGTATTGACCTTCCCTTTGTAACCTTGTACTGATATAACAGTAGCCATCATTGTTAATGAATAACTATTTTAGCCTCTTGTGTATTTATTGACGTTCGTCTTTTATTCGTCAATTGCTCAGGCATTTAATTGCTTTATGCTAAAATTTTTGCACATTTTCTCTTGATATTTCTGCCCGACTTTGGGCCACTTAATCCCCTTTACTAGACACGAATATGGCTGCTCATATTCTGTCTTTTCACCTTCACTCCCCTATAAATGCACATCATATTCTGTCTTTTCACCTTCACCTCCCTATAAATGCACGTATACTTCATACTTTCTATCTTTATTTCCATTTTCTTCTTCAAAAAACCAATTTGCTGCCATTGCTTGGCATTTTTGACAATCAATCCAAAACTTTCGTTTTCCATGGAAATGGATCATCTGATCCACCTACTTTGCCATCTTTCTTGATGTCACCTTTGGTATGGGAAATATAGGAAATATTCTTTGGCCAGCAGCAAAGTTCTTCCTATCGTCTCCGTTCCTACAAGGAGTTCAATGATGGAAGACAATTTTTGGGGTGCTTGCAGGCCACCTTGCTTGCTAAGAGTACTTCTCAGCCTCCTTGCCCATCGTTGCAGCGATGCATTTAGGAAGGCGATGTAAGGGCGCTTCATGTTCCTTTCTACTTGCTGAGAGTGCTTCTCGACCTCTCTGCTTGCCTTTGCAGTAGTGCGATCAGGATGGCGATCAAGGCCAGTACACCCTCTTACTCGGCGATCGACCGGGAGATTAGTTTGCTCTTAATCGTAGTTTATAGAGTATTTAGCATCTTGTATTTCGCAGCTTTGTAATGAACATTTGATAATAAAGGAATTTATTTGAACGTATTTCGCTCTGGCCCTTTTTACTCTACGATCGTTCAATGCGATTTGGTTACGCTTTTATTTGTTCACTTTCCCATAAGGAAGGAACATACTTTTTCAAAATATTTGCCATTAATGAACCTCATGTGCTTGATGCCGTCTAAATTTTCCAAATGAGAGGCTCCATTAGGCAATACATTATACACTTTATATGGTCCTTCCCAATTGGGAGACCATTTACCATACTTTGGATCTTTGCTATCCGAAGGGAGTACTATTTTCCAAACCAGTTCGCCCAGGCTGAACAACTTGGCTATAACTTTTTTATTATAAAATTTAGCCATTCTTCGTTTTTGAACTTGCAATCTATCTAGGACGTTTAACTTCAAGTCGTCCAACTCTAATAAGTTTTGAACTAGTGATTCGGTATATTCATCATCACTTAATTTATTTTGCAAACACACTCCGATCGATTGCACGTTGATTTTCATAGGCAAAACGGCCTCCTGTCCATAAGTAAGTTGGAAAGGAGTAATTTTGGTACTTGACCGAGGCGACGTCCTATAAGCCCATAAAGCTTTGTTTAGACATTCGTGCCAATTTCTGGCATTTTCATCTATCATTTTCCTTATGATATTTTTTAGAATCTTATTAGAAGATTCTGTTGCCCGTTGGATTGAGCGTAATATGGTGTGGAGTTTACTAATTTAACTCCAAACTCGCTCAAGAATTTATTCACTTGATCCCCATTTAAAGATGTCCCATGATTTACCATCAAAGTTTGTGGAATTCCAAATCTATAAATGATATGATCACAGATAAATTCTATGACATTCTTCTGGGTGATCTCTTTTAAAGGTACCGCCTCTACCCACTTAGTGAAATAATCGGTTGCAACTATAACAAAAGTATGTTGCTTGGACGATGGGGGATAAATCTTCCCTATCAGGTCTATCGCTCAATCCTTGAACGGCCAAGGTTTAATAATAGGTGCCATCTCTCGTGCTGGCGCCCTTTGTATTGGACCATGCTTTTGACATGCTAAACAACTCTTTGCATACTGAACGCATAATTCTCCCATGTTTAGCCAAAAATATCCACTCCTAATAATTAACCATCTCATCCTTTGGCCAGCTTGATGAGCTCCACATATCTCTTCGTGCACTTCAGTCATGATCGTCCTGGCTTTTTGCAAACTTACATATTTTAGCAGTATACCATCAGAGCGTTTCTTGAACAACTCTTCATCTATCAGTGCATAGTTTAGCAAACGCAACTTCATTTTTCTACTATCTCTTTTATTAGGTTCTTTAAAGAACTCCTTAATCTCTACCCTCCAATCCATTGCATCTCCATCTTGTATGCAATGAAGTTCAATCCTTCTCGCCCTTCTTTGGATCACAGGCAATATTGTTCCATACTCATAAGTAGACTTTCAATTTAAAACCTTTGAGTATCCTAAGGCCATCTGGGCCAACTCATTTGTCACGTCATTGTATATCCTATTAACGCATTGAAGTTCTACTTGGTCGAATTCTTCTAATAACTCTTGGACGATTTCATATTGACTCATGATGAAATCACTTTGACATTTAAAATCACCAATCAGTTGGTGAATTACCAATTGAGAATCGCCTCTAATGTTTACATTTTCCCCCATATCTATCATTAGTTCTAGGCCCAAGATTAAGGCTTCATATTTGGCCTAATTGTTGGTGCACATCCTATCCAAAGTGAATGCGAAGTTGTAACAAATCCCTAAAGGATTTATGAATACTACTTCTACTCTTGCACCTTTAGAGGTTTTTGACTCATCGAAATACAACACCCAAGGTTTTAGTTCGAACGAATTGATTTCTAATTCAATTTCTTCAGGCATGTCAAGGCATGGATGATCGGCTAGAAAGTTAGCCAAAGCCTGATTTTTGACTGCCTTTTGGGGTATGTATTGTGTTTCGAATTCTGATAAAGCTAATGTGCAAAGGCCTACCCTTTGGTGTAAAATAGGGCGAGAGAACATATACTTAATCAAATTTACTCTAGAAATCAAATAAGCGGTTACAGGCCGTAAATAGCCCTTAATTTTGTACATGTGAAATACAATACAAGACATAATTTTTCGATAGCACAGTAATTACATTCACATTTTGTTAACCGTCTACTCAAGTAGTAAATCGCTCTCTCTTCACCAAATTGGTCTTCTTGCGCGACCATTCCAGCTATTGATTCTTTTTCAGCTGATACATACACTTTTATTGGCCGTCCTTGGATTAGTGACACCAACACTGGTGGACTTGATAAATATGTTTTCAGGCTTTCAAAAGCCTTTTGATGTTTTTCTTTCCAGACGAATTCGTCCTGATTTTTTAGCTTTAAAAGCGGCGAAAAGATTTTAGTTCGCCCTGCACAGTTAGAAATAAAGCGTCTTAAAAAGTTTACTTGGCGTAGAAATCTTTGCAATTCTTTTTTGTTTCTAGGTGGTTTGGCCTCTAAAATGGCCTTCGCTTTAGTTTTATCAAGTTCAATCCCTCTTTTGTGTACCAAGAAACCAAGAAAGTTCTTTGCATTAACACCAAATGCACATTTCAAGGGGTTCAACTTTAGCTTATATTGCTTCATTCGCTCAAATGAACATCTTAACTGTTTGAAATGGTCCTCTTCTTTAATGGATTTGACCACTATATCATCTACATACACTTCAACAAACTTGCCTATCATATCATGAAAAATTAAATTCATTGCCCTTTGATAAGTTGCTCCTGCATTTTTTAGGCCGAAAGGCATGACCACCTATTCAAAACATCCTAGAGACCCAGGGCATCTAAAGGCAGTTTTGTGTATGTCTTCCTCAGCTATATAAATTTGATTGTATCCTGAATATCCATCCATGAAAGAATACATGACATGTCCGGCAGTTGAGTCTACTAAAGAATCTACCGTGGGCATTGGATACTCATCTTTGGGTGTGGCTATGTTTAAATTCCTAAAGTCTATGCACACCCTTAGTTTACCATTCTTTTTAGTATTGGCATGATATTGGACAACCATTCGACATACCTGGCTGTTCTAATAAAGCCTACTTTTAATAATCGCTCTATCTCTTTCTTAATCTCAGGGAGTACATTAGGAGAAAAACGTCTAGGAGTTTGCCTATGAGGTTTAAAATTAGGCTTAGTTGGTAATCTATGTTCCACCAAGTCTCTATCTAAACTAGGCATTTGTTCATATTCCCAAGCAAAACAATCTTTATACTCCTTTAACAAAAGCGATTAATTTATCACTAACCTTCTGATCGAGTATCTGGATGATGAATGTTGGACGATTTCCTCCTTCATTGTCAATATTTACTTTAATCAGAGGGTCCTGTGCTTGAACGTATTCAGGCTTGATGATCCGCTTTATTTCATCGTCCAGCTCCCTTGTATTCACTTCTTCTTCTAAACAATCCATCTTGTTGACTTCTCGGCCAATACTTTGTTCCAATTTGAATACTGCTAATTTATCTTTCAACGCTTTCAGGGCTACCTCTTCTTTCGTCTTGTCCTTGCATTCTTTATTGAAAGCCATTAATTTGGCTTTGAAGGCCTGCATATCGACCATTTGCTCTTGTTGCTTCGAACTCATTCAGGACTCCTTGATAATTCTTTTGCCAATTACTGGCTCTTCTAGGGCCACTATATTTAGCCTCATCTGACTGAACATTTCAGTGAGTGCATCCACTGAAAATGGCTCTTCACTCTGCGCGATAATCTGAGTTTCTTCCCCATCTTGGACTACCCTGACAAGTCCATAGTTTCCTTCGTATATGAACCTTTCCATTGAGTTTGCTTCTGTGACAAAAGGCCTATGATCGGCCTGCACCACCTCTGCTTCACCCTTATTATTCCAAAAAACCAGGCATTGATGGAGTGATGAGGGTATACAACGACTTCCGTGTATCCAATCTCTTCCTAGTAACACATTGTAACTAGTAGGACCATCTATTACAAAGAAAACTGTGGTCCTAGTAGTTGTATCTATAGTTATGTTCAATGGCATAACTCCCTTAACTGCAGTTGCTCCTCCATTAAAACTTGTAAGGATGACTTCTGTTGGAATCATATCCCCTTCTGTCTTTACAAATTTCCTCATCATCCTAGATGGAATGGTGTTTATAGCTGCTCCATTATCGACAAGCAGTTTTGCCACATGTATGCCGTTAACTAGGGCTTTAACGTACAACGACCTCAAGTGTTTAGTCAATTTCATGGCTGGCCGTTTAAAAATAATCTTCTCGGCAGCCTCTATTTCTACTTCCTGCTTGTTCTCTGTCGAGTTATCCTTTTGTGATAAGTCAACATGTAGCATATCGTATTGAGCCTCTGTTTCCTGAATTTCCTTTTTACTGTTTTCTGATGCTTCTTCGTCCGTCACCCAACTTGTGGGAGGAGGCATTATTCTTGGAGGTGATCCATACTTTTCAGAGCAGGGCACTCTCTTCTTCTTTTTGGGCGTCCTGTACAGCACGTAAAAATCGAAAGAATGCCTAGATGGTTCTCCCAATAAATCTACTTCACGAACCCCCTCTTGATGTAGTTACTTCAACAGAGTATTGTACGATACTCCTCTCCTTCTTCTTTCTGCTTCTAGGTCGATTTCCTCTTCAATATCTGTCATACCATCATCTTCCTCACCATTGTAGTCCTCTCTAAAATTCTGGCCTTCTTCATATTCTAGCACGTATGCTTCTCCTTCGTTATCCTCTCTTTCTTCTTCTTCTTTTTCTTTATTCTTGAACTCATTGGCTAGTAAATAGTTATTAGCCACAACAGGAGGTAACGTACCGAACTGAATAGTAAGGGGCTGATCTAGATCTTCTCCATCCCTTCTGTCTCGCTCAAACTTCGATCTCCCAGAAGAAATCTGGCAACTCTTTCATTGATTCATCTGTACTAGTCTCTTCACTATCTTTGAGAACATTTTGATTGGCTACCTCGAGTAGTTTAGGCACCTTAGGATGTGACACTCCCTGTTGTTGCCTCATCATTCGTCCATAATTTCGTTGGAAACGCCTTTGTTGGGTTCTAGTCATCTCGTTGAAGGGTATTGCCTTTCCTGCATTATACTGGAACGAATGCCATACATTTGATCGGCGCGGTTGCAGCCTGAATGTCCTCCCATTATTTACTGGCCTGAACTGCCTCTCAAAAGGTGGTCCCTTATAGAACGATGTACCTCGCCCTCTACCAGGCTGAGCGTTTGGGAAGAAAGTAGGGCGATGGGGCGATGGGGATGTTGCCATATCCCTGGTTTCTCCGTATTCCCACTCATTTCTCTTTTACATTTTGCATACAAGACGTCTTCATCCTTTTTTGGCTCCTTCCCTTTAAAATTCCTTGTCTTGAAATTTCTTTTTCAAATCAAAGCTCAAACAACCTTGAGCGATTTTGACAAACTCTTTTTCGAGCAGAGGTACAAAACATTTACTTCTTGCTATCTTGAACCTTTGGAGGAAATCTTCTGCCCATTCGTTTGGCATTTGACGTAGGTTCGTCAAATCGGCCAAAGTAACGTTAGACTCAGTCTTATAAAACTGAGCGTGGAATAATTGTTCCAATTGTTGCCATGTTTGAACAGAATTCGCTGGCAAATTGATGAACATGGAGAAAGCTACTCCTGTTAATGAACTAGGGAAAAGCCTCATTTTATGATAATCAGTTACGTCACCACTTTGCAGTGTGAATCGTCCTATGTGTTCTAGAGTAGACACCTCCCCTAAATCGGTAAACAGTGAGAATTCTAGCACTTTATATCCTCTAGGCCATGGATATGCTTGGTCTATCCAATCAGGATATGACTTTGTGTAAGTTGGCCTAATGACAGGATGTACCCCAAAAGCCATCTGATCCTGTACGATTTCCATAATCTGATTCCTCAACATGACATTGGGGTCATATGGAATCCCTATAGGTTGGTTGACCGGTTGATTTGCTTGAGACCTGATATTTGGTCCTTGATTAGGGATAAAGTTACTATGATTTGGGCCATTGTTACCATTAGCCCGAACATTTATTCCCTCATTAACACGTGGGGTATTCTGCCCGTTATTTAGGACATTATCTCGTACATTTGGATTACCCCCCAAGTTAGGCGTACCACTACCATTATTCTAATTTGGCATTACACTATCTCCTTGGTTTGAAGTAGAGGGACCGAAATGTGGTTCTACCCCTTGACTTGGATTCAGGACTGGGGGATTATGTTCCACAATTGTCCTAGTTTGAAAGTGGTTTGCAAGAGGCGTAACTGGTTGACAAATTTGGCCTACTAACTTATTCATTATTTCATTCAAAGTATTCAGTTGTTTGACCATGTTGTCATAATGTGCATTCCCATTCTAGGTAAATCTTTCCATATTATGAATATTTCAAAGATTTACCTGTTCAACGACATCTTGTGTGAGTTCTCCAAGCAGTGCATGCATAGTTCGAGGACTCAACTCTGCCATTGATTCGTAACGACTGTTAATGCTCTGATTCTGTCCATCTGTTCGTGGAGAGCTATGCTACTCCTCATATCGCTTGATCACAGACTGGACTCCTCCCTGACTTGCTGCTTCTTTATCGGATCTCTGAGGCATATTCTTTCACCTTTTGTATCTTCAACACCAAATACCACTGTCCCATCGGGCGTACCAAATTGTTTTGCGCGGGTTAGTCGTTAACAATTAAAAAGGGATCAGACGATTGTATAAGGGACAAACCTCTTGAGACAAAGTCCCAAAAAGAGGTGTTTTTATTGGCGATGACTTTACAATTGAAAATTATAAACAGAATGCCTCCAAGGGGCGCAAGCACATGAGTTAGTAAAAAGAAGTGTTTAAATCTAAACTAAGAAATTTAAAGTTACATATTCTCTGTTTGAGAGTATTTGATTCGGGGTCCTTTACTCTATGTCTTTTCTTCCTTTTATACTCCCTGGATAATCTCTTCATGATCAACCATTTAAAAATTGCTAGATCGCTCTATAACTGCCCACTTTCCTCGTAGTGGCCAACTTGTCATGGAACTGCCTTCTCTAACTGCTGCCATTACTTTTGTTGTTCAACCGTCTTTAATTGAATTCCTTGAATCGTGGAATGTAATAGGCCTACTCAATAATTGCTTCATTAACCGCACCTTTGGGTAACCATAACATCTTACATTTCCTAAGATCTTGAGCGATTCGAAGGTTTGGGCGAGAACAGGGGCTCAGTTCTGGGCGACTGCATGGCAATCCATTCGCTCAAATCTTGGGCGACTTGTAACCTTGGGTGATAGTATTACCGCGTTCATGGGCTACTCTATTTGGGCCTTTATCCTGCATTGCCTGATTGTGTCGTTTTTTGGGCTATTTGATTTTGGGGATCTTCTAATTGAGCTTCATTCCTTGGGCTATTCGACTTGGGCTGAACTTTTTGTATGTCGACACTTGTAATGAGGTTAAACTACCTAACTAAATTGTAGAGAAGAGCCAAATATATAGGGAACAATTCAAATCCTAGAAGTAGTGTTATAGATGAAATAGAATGCTCAAAAATTTTCTTATCTTAATTTATTTAAGTTCAATACAAATTCTAACTCCCAATAAGCTTCCAAATAGAATTTCAACTAGAATTTGTCTAATAGACTTCGAATAAAATTTCAAAAACATTCCAAATAGAATTCCTCTTAATATGCACTTTTATTAGAACTCTCAATTATTTTCAACAAAGAATTCGGGTTACACCCAAATTCTAACAATCTTCACTTTGACACGAATTTCACTACAATTAACAAAACTTAAAAAAAAAATGAAAAAAAAAAGAAAAAACTCCACCTGTAGGTAGCAAGTAATAAACTTGAACTCTTCAATAAAAAACACAAATGAATTTCTCGATCAACCATTCCACCTGGAATATTCTCCACGTCTGCTGCCCCAAAAGTAAGGTAAAAGTGATCTAATGACCACTAGGGCTGACACAAGTCATGTAACATAATTACAACTGAATGCATCAAAAGAAGGATCTTGGCTAGAATCAACACCGTTAACCAAATTCAAAACGTCAACAAAATCAGTAGAATTGTACCTATATGGAATCTCTTGGCAAAAAAAAGGGTCTATTTCTAGCAAATGAATACGATGACACCGTCGATAATGGTGGCAAAATGGATTTACCTATATCTTCAAAATTCAACTGAGATGTATTCTTAAACGAAGACTCGAAATTAGACTTCAATAATACAGAGGCCAATTCTAAATCCACCCAAGTTCTTAAAATATGCTGATTATTAGAAAATTCTGTATAACACTGTAAAACAAATAACAAAACCTTCACCTTCAACAGTGTACTTGTACGCTTTTGAATCAAGAGTACTTAAAGAGATAATATTTCTCTTTAGGTCTGGAACTATCTCACTGCATCAAGTATTCTAATTGTCTCATCAAACACTTTATCCTGACACAACCAATACCGGCTATCCGATAAGGTGTATAATTACCGATCGTCACAACACCTTTTGTAACTTCTTCATATGGTGAACACAATTCCCGATTAGGCGACATATAAAAAGTGTAAGCCGTGTCCAAAATTCAAGCCACGTCAGGTTTGGAGTTGTAGTTAGATGTAAAAGCTATCCATCATTGCGAAAAGTTTTAACAACGGTTTCACCTGAAATATATAACTGCTTTTCCTTCTAAAAAGTTGCAGCCAAATTTTCTCTGCTACGCAACTTATAGCAATCCTTAATTAAGTGCCCCAAATTCTTACAATAAAATTTGAAGTTAGACCTTTATTTGTCCCTTGCACAACCACCATTAAGAACAAGGCCAACTCTATGAACCTCAACAATGTGCTTCATCCTCTCATTTGAAAATAGAGCATCATGGACTTCTTCAATGATGAGATCACGATTATATAAGATTGTATCTTTAAATAACAAATATGAAGCGGGTAAAAAACACAACAAAATCAATCACATATTCGTGAGCACTGCTCGACTCCTAATCTGCCATAACGAAAATCTTATATTGTGATTTAATATCGGAATATCATCTTCATAGTTGTCATCATGAACAAAAATATCGATCTTCCCAAGAATTAAGCCTGAGCTCTGACCACTTATTATGAATCAGACTAGGTTTGAAATCACTTTATTGAAAGCGGAACAGTTTTAATATCAATTTATTATGAAAAGATAAGAGATTAAGACAATTATATGAAGTAAAGATCACAAGAAAATAAGAATAAAATAATTTGTAGAAATCCAATACAAATTCTAACTCTCAATAGGCATCCATATAGAATTTCAACTAGAATTTGTCCAATAGACATCGAATTGGATTCCAAAAGCTTTCCATAGAATTTCTCTTAATGTGTATTTTAATTAGAACTCTCAATTATCTTCAATAAAGAATTCAGGTCACATAAAAATTCTAACAATCCATCAGAAAATCCTCCATTGTAGAGAAAAAGTGTTTGTGGTGTGATTTAGAGCTGATTGAACCATTTTGTTTTCTAATGAGTGTAAATGACTAATTCATGAATTTGTTGCTTTGTTATGTCATATTTTCTCTACTTGGGCCCCACTTTGATTAGGTGCAATTCTACTGTTGCGCACTCAGAATGTTTGTAGAATGAATAATGCTAAGTGTATATTCAATGGTTTACCGTTTTTTTTTTTTTTTTTTTTTTTTTTTTTTTTTTAACATTTTTCAAAAAATTGTAGGCCGGTAAATATTTTTTGGGAAAATTGCAACAACGGTCCCTAACATTTTCAATTTTTGCAAACCTTACCCTAACTTTTGATTTATTGCAACGAAAATCCCTAACTTTTCATAAATATGCAGCTGGGTCCAAACGGATGGAAACCATCCCTTTGATCATTAGTTGACCAAAGAATTTGATTTTTGACCAAATTTGATAAAATGATAACTCCACAATCAAATATCATAAAATTGAAGAATGAAATTTAATACTTTTGCAAATCTTCTACAGTTTTATGAAAGAAAAATATGATTAGGTGGTGGCCCCACCCTTTGAGCGACGGTGCCAACATTGTGAAGTGGTTGGCCTTTGGTGGCGATTTTGACCACCGGTGGGAGGATGAGTGGTAAAGAAAGGAAAGGTGGATCCAACAACTTTCCGGGTTTTTCGTAAGAGTGGGGGTGGGGCAAGTGGATACGTTTCTTTTTTAAAATTATTTTAGTTAAATTTGTGGAGTTACCGTTTTACCCTTATCAAATTTGGTCAAATCAAGATTTTTGGACATTTAAGAGTCAAAGGGATCGTTTCCATATGTTTGTAAACCAAAAATATATTTTTGAAAGGTTAAGGATATTCGTTGGAACAAATTGAAGGTTAGGATATCTGCAAAAATTGAAAAGGTTAGGGACCACTATTGTAAGTTTTCCCTTCTAAAAATCGACGAATGGTGTGTTGTCATGTGGCACACAATGTAAACAATGATTTCAAATATAATGTACATATAAAATGATTGTTGTAGAATACCCTTAAAATCGAGTTACAATTTTTTTCATTTAGTGGCCATGTGAAAGCGATTATTTGAAAAATGATTATTTTTAAGAATGTATATTAAAAAATCGTTACTCAAATTAGAGATTTACAAGTGGTATTCAATTTATTACTTGGCAACTTTAGCTGCCGCTTATAGATGTGAATCTATGGAAGGTCATCAGTGAAATAGTCTTTTCCCATTTGGTAGAAGTAGAACATAAAAATAGAATTTATACTTTCTTCATTTCGGAGAAGATTGACCATTCTTTGAGTCCTTACAATCAGAAAGTGGAGAGGGAGAGCCCGTTGCAAAGAGAATGAGCTAGTTAACTTAGTTTTGACATTTTGTTTGAGCTTTCATTTCTTTGTTTAAAGAAGAATCGAAAACAGATGGAATAAGAAGACTCCCCCCCCCCCTGTCTTTTAACATTGGGAAAACATTTCAAAGAGGTCAGGAAAGTGGGTGAGTGTAATAAATCCCGAGTTATGATGTTAACGTGGATAATATATTTTAGAGGCCTAGACCGATGAATGAAATAAGTCCAACAACCAATTCATGAGCTCCACTCGGTCCAATTGTACAACCAATCCATGAGCTCCACTCGGTCCAATTGTACAACCAATCCATGAGCTCCACTCGGTCCAATTGTATTCCCTCTAGGATGGTTTGAATCTTTGTCCTTTTACCTCCATTTTGGTTCAATTAAAAGCCTAACCCTAGAGTATATATAAGAATATAACCCTAGCTACTTTCTAGTATGATTTGTGTGACTTTGTGAGAAAAGAAGGTGAAACTTGGCTGCCCTCTTTGAAGTGCCAAAAAGATTTTTTGGTGTCCAAATTGGTAGATTACTTTGTGTAATTTGTGGTTCCTTCATAGCTTACCTTTGTGGTGTTTTCTCGCCTTTGTGGCTACAAATCATTATCGTTTCTTGTCCTTTGTGGTAAGATTGAATAGCAATCGAGGTGAATTATATTCGTGGCGGATCGGAGCCGATTGGTTTGGTTGTTGGTAGAGAAAGATACGTTGGACTGAGTCCAGAAAACACCGATTTGAAGATTTTTGGAGCAAACTTCCACAACAGAGTGTAAGCCATTTTAACCAAAAAAATCTTAGCGACTTTAATCTGGGTGATCGGACCATGTACGTTGGTAGTTTCACTTGATGAGTATATCTAGAATACACATTCTAAATTGTATATAGAAAAGATCCTTTCATCATAACACTCACCCAACCTATAAAGGACTTTGACTGGTGACTTTTTTCCAATACAAAAGACGTACATAGGACTTGGAGAAATAGATAAATAAATACAGAAGATAAAGAGATGTTTAGGTTTGAAGTTAATGTTGACATTTTATGATTAATCGCGAACAAATCACAGATGATATCTTTGTTTATCTTGACAAAATGGACGGAATAGCTATACATCAGAAGATTTTCTAGGGGCTCTCTCGCATTAATACTTATGAGGATTTTTTTATTTTTATTTTTTTGTCGAATTAATAATATATGTATAATGTATGACTAATTACTAGTAGAAAAAGTACTAATAAAAATAATAATTAATTTTTAATGGCAATGGAATGACATGAGTATCTATTTGTTTAATTATCTAGGTCAGGCAAAAATTGCTAGAAATATGAGATATTTAATGCTCTAAACTCATGTTTTTTATTCTCAACATGCAAAAATTTCTAGAATTCGTCATACATTAGTTTGACTTGTAAAGATTGGCGATTTTGCAAAATTACTTAACTAAGAAAGCGATTATATCAGCGAAGATTGCAGAAATTCGAGAATAAACAAGTCTTTTTATGGGCAAAAGCGAAAACAACCCTACCTGCTTGAACTCTAAACTCTTTAAGTTTGAGATTCCTCATGTTCTCAAAATAAAAACATAAACTGAATCGTACTTCTCCACCGATCCTCGGATCGCATTCACTCCAAGATTGCATAAATTCGAGAATAAACAAGTCTTTTTATGGTCAAAGAGTGAAAACAACTCCTTATATTTTAGAAATAAGTAACTAGTTTTTCGCTCTTAGTTCAGTAGTCAATTTCTTGCCTCGAGTCCAAAAAGGTGAAAAGTGGCCCATTTTTAGTTTGGCCTTTTTAGCTAGGCCCATATTCATTTATAAAAATCGAAGATGTAAATTCAAATTAAAATCATGTTTCCATGCTCTATTTCATCTAAAAGCTCTTCAAGTTAAATAAAATACTTTAAAAAATTATCCAAACATGATCGTTTAGTGATAAAGGAGGTAGGAATGCAGAGACATCCAAAATGTAGGTTGGATTCTGGTCCTTCATAGGGGTCTCCTTTTCTAGAAGGAAGGTATAGCCTCACTTCGAGTTTACTGTCGAGGGTCGAAAATAAAAAGTTATCATTTGTTCGAACTTGAGAAATACGCAATGAATTATTTGGCCCCTCAAAGAGATGGGCTGTGGATGTAAAGAGGCTAAAGGTACTAAGCCCACTGTTTTCCCCCCATTATAATGAGAATTTGGGGAAAAAAATGTATTTTGAATAGTAATTTTTTGAAAATTGTGTGGTTAAAAAAGAAGAAAATATTTTGAGATTATGTGTAATAGTATTTTATTGTAAAATGTGTGGTTGATAAGAAGAAGAAACAAATTAAATTATAATTTTAATAGGGGCTAAACAGGAGATAAGGGTCCGTTTGATTACAAAAATAGAATTTGAGTGAAAAAAAATGAATTTCAGGGAATTGAATTACCTAGAACATGTTTTTATTGAGAATTGTCAATTAAATTTGTTTGGTTGGTATAATTTTTCACTTGAAAAATGTTGAAATTTTGGATCTTTTAGTGCTCGTTTGGTTTATTTTTCATGAAAATTGTCAATTAAATGGATAATTTTTTACAATAGTGAATATAATTTGTTTTCATTGTCAAAAAAATAAAAGACTGGAAAATCCAATTCTTACCAAAACCAATAGAATTGGAATTCCTTCAAAACCTGGAAAATGCCATCACATGAGGAAAAGGAGGAAAAGTAATTTCATGAAAAATTTTGGTTATCAAGCAACATAAGTTGGGTGGAAAATGGTGTTTTTAAACAGGCCCCAAATGCTATCAAGTCAATGGAAGAGTGGCGCTTATTAGTAGAGAATGTGTGAGAATTTTGAATTAGATTTTTATTTCAGTTATATTTGCATCGTGTTTAGTAGTGAAGATTAGATGGTGAGGTTTACTATATTTTCTCCAGCACTATGAGTCTATGAGTATCGACATGTCCACGTGATGTAATATAGAAAGAAGAAGATTTCATGAAAAGTGGGATCGATGTTAAAAGATTGTTTTTCTATTTTATGGATAAAATTGTTTTATTCAATGAATTTAAATGTTAATTCAGTTTATTTTTATCAATTTCGAATATTGGGATTTTGTTATGAAAAAAGAGAAAAGAGAAAAAAATATAGAAAAATCAATAGACTTGTGTGTATTAATAAGAATAAATTCCTATATTTATAAGGTCTAAAATAAGAGTTACAATTGGAATGAAATAGAATATCTAGACTAGATAAGACTTATCTATGTATCATGATAATACTAAATAATCATAAATAATTATCTCATTATTTTATAACAGATTTCAATTTTTATCATTATCTTTAATTTTCACTTTTTTTAGAATTAGTTGTTATCTAGAAGTTTAGTTGTTATTCAGATTTTATCTACTATTTTAAATACGAATTGTAAGTTTTATGACAATTATATGAATTTGATAATAATAAAGAGTTTTGCGAATTTTTTCAATATTATTCTTTTTTTCCTTCTTGGTATTCGCGAACGAATTAGCAATTTTGAATTTTAAACGCGGGATTCTATTATTTTTTGTATAAACTTTCGCTACGTCATCTCTAGTTCTCAATATCAGAATAGTTAAATTGATTTTGAAGTATCGACATAAAATGAGAGAGTTGATCATTTTGGAGTATTTAGATGCCTCCTTGGCCAAAATTTTGAGCGTAGAGGGACCCAATTTGTAACTCGAGCCTTCTTGACCCCTTATACATATGTACATACACGTGTTTTCTCGTTTTTCCTTGTGTTTGGGTGGGTGTCAAATGGTGTGAAAGCTAGAATGCATTTTTCACCCAAGGGGTGTGAGAAACGCACTATATAGTGCCAAAAACACTTGCTGAAGTGCTTGCCCAACTTCCCACACAAAGCACCTTTCAACTTTTCTTCAATTTTTAACTTTGAAATTCATTAAATATTCATCAAATTACACAACCAAAAATACAAACTGACTTGCACACAATTGTTTATCCCAAAAATCAAAACCATATCCAAGAAGAAATGGCCATCAACAAGCAACCCAAGAAGCCAATTCAATCAAGTCTAGCGACAACACTATTCTTCATTGTAGTTTTCACAATTCCAGCCCTTCTCCTTCTCCACAGTCCATCAGCTTCAATTTGTGCAACTTTTTCCTCCACCAACAAGCCATGGTCGGGCGACCTTTTCAATGCTGAATTTGCGTGGAACAAGCTAAAATTCGTCGATGGCAAGCCACCGTCGTCAATGACTCTTAAAATTGCCGTCTTCTCTAGGAAATGGCCTACTACTAATACTCCCGGTGGCATGGAACGACATGCGCACACACTGCATACAGCTCTTGCTGCTCGTGGGCATCACGTACACATCTTTACGTCTCCTACACTCGATGATGCTCTCACAACCACAATGCAAGAGCAAATTCCTTCACAAGGAAGTCCAAGTTTGTTGCCTATCATACATTGGCATGAGGGGGAACCGAACAAATGGCGTTACAATATGGCTTGGGAACAATTTCAAGAAGAAAATGAACGCAAACCATTCGATGTAATTCATTCCGAAAGTGTGGCTATCCCTTATTGGTTAGCTAGACATATTCCTAACCTCGTAGTTTCATGGCATGGGATAGCATTTGAAGGCGTGCAGTCAAGTATCTACCAAGATTTGGTACGCCCGCCAAAAGAGCCCATATCACCTACCTTCAACAGAAGCTTACAAGGCATGATCCCCAAAGTACTAAACGAAATTCGTTTTTTCAAAAATTATGCACACCATGTAGCTATAAGTAATAGTTGCGGAGAAATGCTTCGAGATGTGTACCAAATCCCCATTCGACGAGTACATGTAATCCCTAATGGTGTAAACGAAGAAGATTTTCAGCAAGATTCAAGATTAGGCCATCAGTTTAGATACAAAATTGGCGTCCCCCAAAATGCTAGTTTAGTCCTTGGTGCAGCAGGACGACTGGTGAAGGATAAAGGGCATCCCTTATTATACGAGGCCTTTTCAAAACTTAAGGACAACTACCCTAACATCTACCTAATTGTTGCTGGCTCAGGACCATGGCTACAGAGGTACAAAGACTTACGGCCACAAGTCATAGTTTTGGGATCAATAAATTCATCTGAATTACGCGCTTTCTACAACGCGATTGATGTGTTTGTTAATCCAACACTTAGGCCACAAGGGCTTGATCTTACACTAATGGAGGCCATGATGAGTGGAAAACCTGTTATTGCATCAAGATTTCCTAGCATTAAAGGAACTATTTTGGTTAATAATGAATTTGGTTTCATGTTTTTGCCTAATGTCGAATCGTTGTTGGAAGCATTGGAAAAGGTTGTGGCAGAAGGATCAAAGAGGTTACTACAGAGAGGAAAAGCTTGCAGGGAGTATGCAGTTTCTATGTTCACCGCAAGGAAGATGGCATTGGCTTATGAAAGATTGTTCTTTTGTATTAAGAACACAACATTTTGTACATACCCTTGAGAGAAATTATGATAGCAGATTTTTCTTTCGTGTCAAAATTATGAGAAAGGAATGAACGACTCTAACTGCACTCAGATACCTAAATCAGTTCATTAATATATTAATGAGCAGTCAAAGTGACACAAGTTCCACTTGAGGATGACAACGGGACGTGTATGGGGAAGGGTCATCCATTTCTGTCCCTCGTTGCTTTGGGTGTTTTTGTCACCTTGTCCCACTCTCGTATCTGGTTGAAGTGGGACGGGGCAGGACAAGTCCTCTGCCCCATTTATTGCCCGATTATTTTTTATTTATTTTTTATTTTGCTTTTATTAATTTTTATATCTTTGATTAGTGAATATTATCATTTCATTTTTATTTTATTTTTTCAATTTGTACAACTCATGTTCTTTCTAAAAATAATGATAAATATTTTCTTTTAGTTTGATAAAAAATTTGAATTTGAAATTAACTATTAATGAGGTGGGTAGTGAGATGAAGACCATATTTTTAATTCCCATCCCATATCAGCTTTGGAGTCAATTATCGTCATCCTGTTTACTTGATTAGGTGGGCAATCTTTGTCCCATTTGGGATGTGATCTCGCGACTACCGAATTTAACGAATTTTTTTGTCATTCCTAGTTCCACTTGGTTTCTAGTGTTTGTTTGCTTGGAGAATGGTGTCCAAGGGAAAATAAGTTAAACCTCTACATGATAGGTCCTAAGTTAGGACATATTGTGAAATACACTTTCATGATTCGAAAAAGACTTTAATGTGACTTTGCATTAAATGCTCATTCGTTACATATTAAACACATAAGATTGGGTAATGAATGCTGTGACAATCACTAAGCAAAAAGTTACATGTCTATTTCAAGATGAGTCGACAGCAAAATCATAGGTGGTTATAAGAAGGATCTACTTGGTACAACTTAGGTCACCAATTTTACAAAGCTAAAGCTTGGTCAAACCATTTGTTTAAAAGACATTTTACCAATCTAAAATTGACTAGATTCATGTCTAACTCTTAAAAAGATGTTTTATAGTTGCACATAATGCTGTTCATCATCAATCAAGGTGGCATCAGTCTTTTGATTCATTGTCCAATAAATCAGAGGTTTCATTGTCATCTAGACTAGTGATAAGTTCCATTGTTGACGTATAAACAATATTAAGAGACACTTTATTAATAGACAATGAAATTCTTAGAAAATATGGTTATAGATATTTAGGTTAATGATAAGTATATTTTGCACCTTTTATTTTTTATTTTTAAGCTTACATAATATTAATTTATTGGATTTTACTAATCTATTTGACACTAAAATCAATGACAGATTGTCTAGCATTGGACAATGTGGCAATGGCTCCACTACCAAATACTCTAAAGATACTTTTCATTAGAGACTAATAGCACTTTTAAGTTGCTAGTTTCATCTTATTTGCTAACAAGAGCTCATTTAGTAAGTCTGAGTTCTCAATATTTCAACGATGAGATACGAGGAAGATTAATTTAGATATCAAGCCCAAGAGGCAGCCACCTCAAATTCAAAATTGTTGGGGCCCATAATTCATCTTTGGAAATAATAATAATTGATTGTAACTTAAAAGGCTAAAATCACACACATGGATTAGCCTTAAATAAGAGTTTTGATTGTTCCATTCTTGCTGGCAAGCTTTAAAGTTTTTATTTTTAAGTCAGGCCCAAATATTCCTTTTTTTTTTTTTAAAAAAAAAATCATTTATTAATTGTAATATAAGAACATTGATTGTATTATAAGAACAAAGAGCTTTCAAAACAAAGTTATTTATCTAATGATTAAATTAAAAAAAAATACACAATTTGACACTCTTGTGTTCAGACGTTTGAGTTTAAAATTTTTTTAAATTGATACAAGATATATTACACGTTAAAGAACCGGAAATTACAATAATTTCTCCCACATAAGCTTAAATTTGTCAGTGATATCCCTTCTTAGTCCGCCAAATTTATTAAAATGATCAGCAGTTCGCCGTTTGTTAGTCCTAACTTTATCAACTTGATGTTCCATTTCACCATGTCTTTAGTGGCCCTATACCGCTCCGCATCCTTATTTCTGGCTTGACTTTGTTTGTTTATCTGCTTTTGGGTGTAGTTAGGTATAAAAATGTTAAATACCTGTGATTCAATTGGTGAAATAGTATCTCTCCCCACTTCGCTTCCTTAAGAGATTTATGAGCTATACCAAATCTGTTCTATAAATCTAATTCAATGACCACAAAAGGAATCAATCGTGCATCCGCACGTGTGGCACCCTTATTTCGTTTATCATTTTAGCCCAAATCCAAACAACACTGTGGAATTGATTGACGATACCATCCTCCTCTCATTGCACACGAGACATAGAGTAGCTTGACGACCTTGGAATAAAGAATGACTTTAGAAGAACTTGGCCTGATGAGAGTGGAGTCCTATTCTATAATCTGACTTTGATCTAAAGGTAGCAGATTTTGAGCCCGGAGCCAAACCAAACATAGGAAGAGAAATATTAATCTTATCAAGAGAACATGTATTGAAAAAAAATAGCTTGTTTGATTCAGTCAACCTTATTTAAATGATGTAAAATCGTTCCATTAATTAACAATTTAGGTTACAAGAGAATATCCAGTTTCAAGCAGGTTTAAATTTTGATTGCATAGAGAAGTTACATTTTTTAACCAAACGATTGTAGTAAACCTCAATGCCATATAGACGAGTGATTTGCACTATTGGAATTAGATAACATTATTCTTTAAAAAAATATATATTTGTTTTTGAGAGTTACTTTATTATATATTGACTATATCAACAACTTGCTAGGTAGAAACTTAAAATGAAAGGTTTGCCCCACTCTATATGTAACCAACCTAACTTCTTTATTGAAATGAGAAGCCTATATAACCATTGTTGCTTATAAGTTACAAAAGTTGTCAATATCGTATACTTAAATATGTAAGTATGTATCTATGTTAAATAAATATTAGTCAAAGGATGAAAGAAAAGTGAACAATGATGTTTTCAAGTTAGCGACGTTTAAGTTTGAATGTTGGGACTTACAGTAAGGAAAGGAAATAGAATAAAGAAAGGACAAGGTGTTAGAGGAATAATTAATATCAAATGAAAAATGTGTATTCAATAAGAAGATTGAAAAATAAGGGTGATAATAGTTCTAACTTCTTGCTGTTGAAATAGGGTTAGTGTAACTATACGAGCGCTCTTATTGTCAACACATCCTTGATCAATTATGTACATTCCTACAGGGAATATTGGGTTTCATGTGATAATTGCTGTGTCGTGTAATCGCTTCTTTCTCATATCTTGACAGTAGCATCATGTATTGGATGGAGTTTATACCTGTTTGTTCTGATTGTGATTTTAGTATGCAGCGGAAATAAGGATAGATTCTATCAAGACCAGATCAGTTTAGTAATAAGAACAGAACAAAGTATATTTTGAGAGAAACTTTTTTTTATATATATGAATTATTTGATTTGAGTACATGACAAAC
>NW_019227980.1:259517-260074 GCF_002742605.1 Olea europaea var. sylvestris
AAATAACAGCATCCTCAATATGCACATTTAAACTATCATTCGAACATTGAATCTTCAGTTCAATTACGTATCTCAAATCGTGGTATGAAGCTCTTGAGGTGTTTGGTGTTTAGGTGGAGAAATAGTACGGTTGATCATTGTCAATGAAAATTGACCTGCCTAAATATTGGGAGAAGAATGAAATTTGTGGCTTGAGAGAAGTTCGGAGGCATAAAGTGAAATAAAAAAAGTCATGCTCATAGGGGAAAAATAAAAACATTAAAAAATTTCTTACAGCTGACCTCACATGAACCCTTGTAAATTCGCCCATGCTCGTGGGAGTGAGTAAGTGCTATGATACTATGTTAGAAACAATTTGAGAACAATGAAAGAAAGCAACGGTATATGTATAATTTTTTTGAATCCACAATTTGTATTTTTTGTCTATGAATTTCGAAGAAAAATAATCGTATTAGTAGGACTACAAATGAATATAAAAGGAAAACTTCTATACCAATTTCACAGTCAAACTAATCATAAGAAATTTGAAGATCATGGCAATACACGAAAAATACATA
>NW_019227981.1:0-4215 GCF_002742605.1 Olea europaea var. sylvestris
TATAGTTTGTCATTTTACTTTGTTGTTTATGAATAAATCTAATTATTAGGTGTTCCTAGCGAATCGACAAATATATTTGATGCAAAGCTAGTGCATGGTGCATTAACTTTGGTTTAAAAAATTTTCTAAGACAAAATATGCTAACTTTTTGGAACTATCGACTCTGAAATATGTAATCCTCTAGGTGGTGCAGTACTCTCAAACTATTAGTACATTTTGCTTTACTTACTTTCTGTTGCTTATCCATCTTGCTTTACTTAATTTTTTTTGCTATCCACCTTGCTCCCAATTTTAATAAATTGCAATTATTTGCAGTGTATATAGATTTATCTCAATCTCTTTACGATTTATTACTAGCTGCGAACTTTGTGTTCTCTGAAAGAATTGATACCATAAAAAAAAAAAAAAAGTCAGACCATCAGTTCAATAAATTGCCCTACATCCTAATGGACCTGGTCCGAAGTTTTTGTGATGCATTTTAACTTTTTAAAGTATGCGAAAAAGTGATTTTTAACGAATTTCCATTTTTAACCCGTCTTTTCAAATTACCAATTCGCTAATAAGTGAAATAAATACGCTGGTGCTTTATGATAATGGTTGAGACAATCTTCCAATCATGAAAGAAATAGCACTTCTTTTCCATCAATGATCCAAAAGAAAAAAATGCCTACTGATTGTTCCTGCTATACAATTTATTTTCAATATATAGAAACTTATGTGGGAAGGCACATGTAATTTTCTGGTTGCACCGTTTCCTCAATGTAATGCCGTAAATTAAATTGAGCATTGATTTCTCCATATTTTATGTTGTCATTGGAAACAAACAATTTTTTTTTCTTAATAACGATTTTATTTCCTAGTTATCTCTCCTTTCGCAGATGTACTGAACGATCACTTGCATCCATTTGATCAAATAAGAAAGATAATGAAATCTAATGAGCAAGTAAAAGTAGGAATACATGGACTTACTTTTTTCCCACAAAATCTCCACATGAAAGAAAACTACCGTAGTTGTGTAGCGAACCCCACTATATTAGCCAAATATTTATTATATCCGAAGAAAAATATAAGAAATATATAAATTAGTATATATTAGAATGACTTCTATGGTGCTTAATTTAATAGGAATTTGTGGAGCTAAAGGACGAAATGGCCTTGAACAAATGTGCAAACTTCCTCTAGTAGATGAAGAAGAATCTTTGGACCGCTGAGGAAACCTACTAGAAGACTATTGAATAATGAAGTTTCCACGTGTTGGAACATTTAGTGCAATGGCAAAAATTTTGAGCAGGTTAATGATGTTCTTTGAATTATTTGGGCACACACTATATTTTGACGTATTTTATTAAATTGTACTCAATATTTTTGTTTATTGAAACTATGCAAAATATTATTATATATGTGTTAGTGTATATTGTTAGGTCTAAAGTGTAATTGGTGATTCTGTGGACAAAATGAGCAAAATTGTATAATTGTAAAAGTCAAGGACTTAATTGAACATTGGTGTAAAAATCAGAAACTTAGGGTGCAGTTTGTATAGATGAGGTAAATTAGTATTCGAGTCGTTGAAGGAGTCCAAGATGTCCAAAAAGGTTACACAAGATCATCGAAATGCAGTTGGAAGTCTAAAGGAAATCAAAAAGCTGCACAAACTTGAATCACCTCAATTGGACATTGGAAGAGAAAGTTATGATGAAAATACTGACAACTGCTCACTATCATTCCCTTCTCGCTGGAATTTCCCTCGAGCGAAAAAATGCAGAATACCTCTCGTTGGCACTCGCTCGAGCGACACCCTATGCGGAAAAAACCCTATTTCACATTTTTGAGGTGTTTTACTCAGCCCATATCATCTAAACACCTTCAAATACAAATACTCAAGCCCTAGGACGAAATAAAAGAGGTTGCTACATTATTCTTTCACTGCAAAAGATATTCATAACATCTTTGAAAAGATCCAAGGTGTAATTAATTGGAGATTTCATCTACATCAATCTTGTGATCCAGCAACCATTGTTTCGGGTAAAAACATTGCTACATAACCCAAAACACCTTACTTCCTTAATCTATTGAGAAAGGGACTCTCTCATTAGAGGATTGAGAGAAGTGGATTGAGGCGCAGTTACAAGCACAAAAATGGACTGTTCTTGGTATTCCACTTGGTGATACAATCAACTAAAGACCAGGAGATTGTAGTGGATAGCAGATTGGGCTGCAAGAGGTAGATCAAGAAGTCTAGTAAGAGGCTAGAAGTATCTACAGCAGTATATCGTGAGACTGAAACAGCGGGTCTGATTGGGAACGGAGTTTGGTATAACTTATACTTGCTGAATTGGTATAGTGGAGGTAACTGGCTTGATTCCGGAGTTTTACCCACGTTGGAGTTTCTCTATTATCATATTATTTGTTATTTACTGCTTTGCATAATTGCGTCATTCCAACACAGGTTAATTGACTTGTATGATTAATCACCTAGACAACTAATTAAAGTGACTTGTTGCTTTAGTTTGATTAATTCCGCACGTAAGGTCAAATTGGTTAAAGTGAAATCTAGAACGTAAACTTGGTAACGCATAAAATTTGAACTTGATACTGTATCACGTTAGTCAAACTTTCTAGCATATCTAAGCGTTCTAGGTCAAATTTTTTCATATATAATTTTTGTTCTTTAATTATTATAGATTTGATGGTCATCACATCAATAAACAATTTAAAATAAATGTAAATATTACTTTAGTGTATCCTTTTTTTATGGCATGCATATGTACGCCTTGTGTGCCATAAAAGGAGGTGAGTATTTATAGCTTGCAATAGCATGCCATTAAAAGTGAATTAACAGCATCCAATTCATTTTTGTTAGCATGTATTGTATGCGATAAAAAAATGAGTATTTACGGCATGGCTTCCTACAACATGCAAAGGTATGCGGTAAAGAACCTTTTACAACGTGCAATGTAAGCCATAAAAAGCAAACTTTGTAGTAGCGTGTAAAACAGATATGTTAGTTAAGCTTAGAAATTTTTATAGATTGAATCACCACTGGATAAGTATTTATATTTTGAGCTTCATATCGTCTCAAGTTTATCCTTGCTGAGAACATATCATCAGATGATCAATGTAGATACTCCAATGTTATTTGCAATAGCTTGTGAGATTTTCATTCCGAAGCTCACACTTCGTGCAATCGCTGGACTCTACAGCGTTGTGATGTTTTCAAGGCAATGAGGGATGAAGAGCTTCTGAATTTCCTACCTGACATTTTTCGTTTTGATAGGGACCAAGTCATGCCTTTTCTAATTAGATTATATCCAATTTATGCTATACGAAGAAAAATCTAAGAAATATATAAATTAGTATCAGAATGACTTCCTCGATGCTTAATTTATTAGGGATTTGTGGAGCTGAAGGACGAAAAGGCCTTGAACAAATATGCAAACTTCCTCTGGTAGGTGAAGAAGAATCTTTGGACTGCTGAGGAAACCTACTTGAAAACCATTGAATAATGATGTTTCCACGTGCTGGAACATTTAGTGCAATGGCAAACTTTTTGAGTAGAGGCTAATGATGTTCATTGAATTATTTGGACACACACTGAATTTTGACATAGTTCATTAAATTGTACTCAATATTTTTGTTTATTGAAACTCTAGAAAATATGATTATATATGTGTGCTAATGAATATAATTTTTGTTCTTTAATTCTTATAGGTTTGATGGTAATTATATCAATAAACAATTTAAAAATGTAAATACTGCTTTAATGTATGTTTTTTATGGCGTGCCTATGTATGCTTTGTGTGCCATAAAAGGAGGTGAGTATTTATTGCACATGTCTTGCAATAGCATGCCATAAAAAGTGAATTAACAGCATCCAATTCACTTTTTACTGCATGTATTGTATGCCATAAAAAAAATGAGTATTTACTGCATGGGTTCCTGCAACATGCAAAAGTATGCCTTTTACAACGTGCAAGGTAGGTCATAAAAAGTAAACTTTGTAGTAGGTAGTAAAACGGATATGTTAGTTAAGCTTAGAAATTTTTATAGATTGAATCACCACTGGAGAAGTATTTATATTTTGAGCTTCATAACATCTCAAGTTCATCCTTGCTGAGAACATATTATCAAATCTTCAATGCAGATACTCCAATATTATTTGCAATAGCATGTGAGATTTTCATTCTGGAGCTCATACTTCGTGCAATCGCCGAACTC
>NW_019227982.1:0-4214 GCF_002742605.1 Olea europaea var. sylvestris
TTTGCATCCGTTGTCCGTTTTGGGCCCGTAAGTCCTTTTTGGAAATGTAGCGACCGTTTTGGATTTAACTCACAACTTCGTCGCGACGTATGATGGATTTCGGCCATTTTTGAAAGAATGAACACTTGCATATTTGGAACGTTTGGATTGTCGGCGTACGAAGAATTGAGCTTAACTTTTACACACGGTGTCCATTTTGGGCCCGTAAGTACTTTTTGGAAATGTAGCGACCGTTTTTGATTGAACTCACCACTTCGTCGTGACGTATGAGGGATTTCGATCGTTTTTCAGAAGTGTGAGCACTTGCACATTTGGAACGCTTGGATTGTCGACGTACAAAGAATTGAGCGTAACTTTTGCACCCGGTGTCCGTTTTGGACCATAAGTACTTTTTGGGAATGTTGCGACCATTTTGGTTTGAACTGACAACTTCGTCGTGACGTAGGAGCGATTTCGGCCATTTTTCGAAAGAATGAGCACTTGCATATTTGGAACGCTTGGATTGTCGGCGTACGAAGAATTGAGCGTAACTTTTGCACCCGGTGTCCGTTTTGGACCATAAGTACTTTTTGGGAATGTTGCGACCATTTTGGTTTGAACTGACAACTTCGTCGTGACGTAGGAGCGATTTCGGCCATTTTTCGAAAGAATGAGCACTTGCATATTTGGAACGCTTGGATTGTCGGCGTACGAAGAATTGAGCGTAACTTTTGCACCCGGTGTCCGTTTTGGGCCCGTAAGTACTTTTTGGAAATGTAGCGACCGTTTTGGATTGAACTCACCACTTCGTCGTGACGTAGGAGCGATTTCGGCCATTTTTCGAAAGTGTGAGCACTTGCATATTTGGAACGCTTGGATTGTCGGCGTACGAAGAATTGAGCTTAACTATTGCACACGGTGTCCGTTTTGGACCATAAGTACTTTTTGGAAATGTTGCGACCATTTTGGTTTGAACTGACAACTTCGTCGTGATGTACGAGGGATTTCAGCCATTTTTCGAAGGAATGAGCACTTGCATATTTGGAACGTCTGGATTGTCGACGTACGAAGAATTGAGCGCAACTTTTGCACCCGGTGTCCATTTTGGGACCATAAGTACTTTTTGGAAATGTAGCGACCGTTTCGGATTGAACTCACCACTTCGTCGTGACGTATGAGGGATTTTGGCCATTTTTCGAAAGAATGAGCACTTGCATATTTGGACATTTGGATTGTCGGCGTACGAAGAATTGAGCGTAACTTTTGCACACGGTGTCCGTTTTGGGCCCGTAAGTACTTTTTGGAAATGTAGCGACCGTTTTGGATTGAACTCACCACTTCGTCGTGACGTAGGAGGGATTTCGGCCATTTTTCGAAAGTGCGAGCACTTGCATATTTGGAACGCTTGGATTGTCGACGTACGAAGAATTGAGCGTAACTTTTGCACACGGTGTCCGTTTTGGGCCCGTAAGTCCTTTTCGGAAGTGTAGCGACCGTTTTGGATTTAACTCACAATTTCATCGTGACGTAAGAGGGATTTTGGCCATTTTTCGAAAGAATGAGCACTTACACATTTGGAATGCTTGGATTGGTGGCGTACGAAGAATTGAGCGTAACTTTTGCACACGGTGTCCGTTTTGGGACCATAAGTACTTTCCGAAAATGTAGCGACTGTTTCGGATTGAACTCACCACTTCGTCGTGATGTACGAGGGATTTTGGTCTTTTTTCGAAAGAATGAGCACTTGCATATTTGGAACGCCTGGATTGTCGGTGTACAAAGAATTGAGTGTAACTTTTGCACACGGTATCCGTTTCGGGCCCGTAAGTACTTTTTCGAAATGTAGCGACCGTTTTGGATTGAACTCACCACTTCCTCGTGACGTATGAGGGATTTCGGTCATTTTTTGAAAGTGTGAGCACTTGCATATTTGGAACGCTTGGATTGTCAGCGTATGAAGAATTGAGCGTAACTTTTGTACACGGTGTCCGTTTTGGGCCCGTAAGTCCTTTTTGGAAATGTAGCGACCATTTTGGATTGAACTCAGAACTTCGCCGTGACGTATGTGGGATTTCGGCCATTTTTCGAAAGAATGAGCACTTGCATATTTGAAACGTTTGGATTTGTGGCGTACGAAGAATTGAGCGTAACTTTTGCACACGGTGTCCATTTTGGGCCCGTAAGTCCGTTTTGGAAGTGTAGCGACCATTTTGGATTTAACTCATAATTTCATCGTGACGTAAGAGGGATTTCGGCCATTTTTCAAAAGGATGAGCACTTGCACATTTGGAACGCTTGGATTGGTGGCGTACGAAGAATTGAGCGTAACTTTTGCACAAGGTTTCCATTTTGGGACCATAAGTACTTTTTGGAAATGTAGCGACCGTTTCGGATTGAACTCACCACTTCGTCGTGACGTATGAGGGATTTTGGTCATTTTTCGAAAGTGTAAGCACTTGTATATTTGGAACGCTTGGATTGTCGACGTACAAAGAATTGAGCGTAACTTTTGCATCCGTTGTCCGTTTTGGGCCCGTAAGTCCTTTTTGTAAAGGTAGCGACCGTTTTGGATTTAACTCACAACTTCGTCGTGACGTAAGAAGGATTTCGGCCATTTTTCGAAAGAATGAGCACTTGCATATTTGGAACGCTAAGATTGTTGGCGTACGAAGAATTGAGCGTAACTTTTGCACACGGTGTCCGTTTTGGGACCATAAGTACTTTTTGGAAATGTAGCGACTGTTTTGGATTGAACCCACTACTTCGTCGTGACGTACGAGGGATTTCGGCCATTTTTCGAAAGAATGAGCACTTGCATATTTGGAACGTTTGGATTGGTGGCGTACGAAGAATTGAGCGTAACTTTTGCATCCGTTGTCCGTTTTGGGCCCGTAAGTCCTTTTTGTAAATGTAGCGACCGTTTTGGATTTAACTCACAACTTCGTCGTGACGTAAGAAGGATTTCGGCCATTTTTCGAAAGAATGAGCACTTGCATATTTGGAACGCTAAGATTGTCGATGTACGAAGAATTGAGCGCAACTTTTGCACCCGGTGTCCGTTTTGGGACCATAAGTACTTTTTGAAATGTAGCGACGGTTTTGGATTGAACTCCCCACTTCGTCGTGACGTATGAGGGCTTTCGGCCATTTTTCAAAAGTGTGAGCACTTGCATATTTGGAACGTTTGGATTATCGGCGTACGAAGAATTGAGCGTAACTTTTGCACACGGTGTCCGTTTTGGGTCCATAAGTACTTTCCGAAAATGTAGCGACCGTTTCGGATTGAACTCACCACTTCATCGTGACGTATGAGGGATTTCGGCCATTTTTCGAAAGAATGAGCACTTGCATATTTGGAACGCTTGGATTGTCGGCGTACGAAGAATTGAGCGTAACTTTTGCACACGGTGTCCGTTTTGGGTCCATAAGTACTTTCCGAAAATGTAGCGACCGTTTCGGATTGAACTCACCACTTCATCGTGACGTATGAGGGATTTCGGCCATTTTTCGAAAGAATGAGCACTTGCATATTTGGAACGCTTGGATTGTCGGCGTACGAAGAATTGAGCGTAACTTTTGCACACGGTGTCCGTTTTGGGTCCATAAGTACTTTCCGAAAATGTAGCGACCGTTTCGGATTGAACTCACCACTTCATCGTGACGTATGAGGGATTTCGGCCATTTTTCGAAAGAATGAGCACTTGCATATTTGGAACGCTTGGATTGTCGGCGTACGAAGAATTGAGCGTAACTTTTGCACACGGTGTCCGTTTTGGGCCTGTAAGTCCTTTTCGGAAGTGTAGCGACCGTTTTGGATTTAACTCACAATTTCATCGTGACGTAAGAGGGATTTCAGCCATTTTTCGAAAGAATGAGCTCTTACACATTTGGAACGCTTGGATTGGTGGCGTACGAAGAATTGAGCGTAACTTTTGCACACGGTGTCCGTTTTGGGTCCATAAGTACTTTCCGAAAATGTAGCGACCGTTTCGGATTGAACTCACCACTTCATCGTGATGTACGAGGGATTTTGGTCTTTTTTCGAAAGAATGAGCACTTGCATATTTGAAACGCCTGGATTGTCGGCGTACAAAGAATTGAGTGTAACTTTTGCACACGGTATCCGTTTCGGGCCCGTAAGTACTTTTTCGAAATGTAGCGACTGTTTTGGATTGAACTCACCACTTCCTCGTGACGTATGAGGGATTTCGGTCATTTTTCGAAAGTGTGAGCAC
>NW_019227983.1:0-4214 GCF_002742605.1 Olea europaea var. sylvestris
AATCCCTCATACGTCACGACGACGTTGTGAGTTCAATCCAAAACGGTCGCCACATTTCCAAAAAGTACTTATGGGCCCGGAACAGACACCGTGTGCAAAAGTTACGCTGAATTCTTCGTACGCCGACTATCCAAGCGTTCAAAATATGCAAGCGCTCATTCTTTTGTAAAATCGTCGAAATCCCTCATACGTCACGAAGAAGTCTTGAGTTCAATCCAAAACGGTCGCTACATTTCCAAAAAGTACTTATGGGCCCGAAACTAACACCGTGTGCAAAACTTACGCTGAATTCCTCGTACGCCGACTATCCAAGATTTCCAAATATGCATGTTCTCATTCTTTTCAAACATGGCCGAAATCCCTCATACGTCACGATGAAGTCTTAAGTTCAATCCAAAATGGTCGCTACATTTCCAAAAAGTACTTATGGGCCCGATACGGACACCGTGTGCAAAAGTTACGCTGAATTCTTCGTACGCCGACTATCCAAGCGTTCCAAATATGCAAGTGCTCATTTTTTCGAAAAATCGCTAAAGTCCCACATACGTCACGACGAAGTTGTGAGTTCAATCCAAAATGGTCGCTGCATTTCCAAAAAGTACTTATGGGCCCGAAACGGACACCGTGTGCAAAAGTTACGCTCAATTCTTCGTACGCCGACAATCCAAGCGTTCCAAATATGTAAGCGCTCATTCTTTTGAAAAATGGCCAGAATTCCTCATACGTCATGACGAAGTCTTAAGTTCAATCCAAAACGGTCGCTACATTTCCAAAAAGTACTAATGGGCCCGATACGGACACCGTGTGCAAAAGTTACGCTGAATTCTTCGTACGCCGACTATCCAAGCGTTCCAAATATGCAAGTGCTCATTCTTTCGAAAAATCGCTAAAATCCCACATACGTCACGACGAAGTTGTGAGTTCAATCCAAAATGGTCGCTGCATTTCCAAAAAGTACTTATGGGCCCGAAACGGACACCGTGTGCAAAAGTTACGCTCAATTCTTCGTACGCCGACAATCCAAGCGTTCCAAATATGTAAGCGCTCATTCTTTCGAAAAATGGCCAGAATTCCTCATACGTCATGACGAAGTCTTAAGTTCAATCCAAAACGGTCGCTACATTTCCAAAAAGTACTTATGGGGTCGAAACGGACACCGTGTGAAAAAGTTACGGTAAATTCTTCGTACGCCGACTATCCACGCGTTACAACTATGCAAGTGCTCATTCTTTAGAAAAATGGCTGAAATCCCTCATACGTCACGATGAGGTCTTGAGTTCAATCCAAAACGATCGCTACAATTCCAAAAAGTACTTATGGGCCCGAAACGGACACCGTGTGCAAAAGTTACGCTCAATTCTTCGTACGTCGACTCTCCACGCGTTCCAAATATGCAAGTGCTCATTCTTTCGAAAAAAGGCCGAAATCCCTCATACGTCACGATGAAGTTGTAAGTTCATTCCAAAACGGTCGCCACATGTCCAAAAAGTACTTATGGGCCCGAAACGGACACCGTGTGCAAAAGTTACGCTGAATTCTTCGTACGCCGACTATCCAAGAGTTCCAAATATGCAAGTGCTCATTCTTTCGAAAAATCGCTAAAATCCCTCATATGTCACAACGAAGTTGTGAGTTCAATCCAAAACGGTCGCTACATTTCCAAAAAGTACTTGTGGGCCCGAAACGGACCCCGTGTGCAAAAGTTACGCTGAATTCTTCGTACGCCAACTATCCAAGCGTTCCAAATATGCAAGTGCTCATTCTTTCGAAAAATCACTAAAATCCCTCATACGTCACGACGAAGTTGTGAGTTCAATCCAAAACGGTCGCTACATTGTCAAAAAGTACCTATGGGCCCGAAACGGACACCGTGTGCAAAAGTTACGCCCAATTCTTCGTACGTCGACTCTCCAAGCGTTCCAAATATGCAAGTGCTCATTGTTTAGAAAAATGGCTAAAATCCCTCATACGTCACGAAGAGGTCTTGAGTTCAATCCAAAACGATCGCTACATTTCCAAAAAGTACTTATGGGCCCGAAACGGACACCGTGTGCAAAAGTTACGCTCAATTCTTCGTACGTCGACTCTCCACGCGTTCCAAATATGCAAGTGCTCATTCTTTAGAAAAAGGCCGAAATCCCTCATACGTCACGATGAAGTTGTAAGTTCATTCCAAAACGGTCGCTACATTTCCAAAAAGTACTTATGGGCCCGAAACGGACACCGTGTGCAAAAGTTACGCTGAATTCTTCGTATGCCGACTATCCAAGAGTTCCAAATACGCAAGTGCTCATTCTTTCGAAAAATCGCTAAAATCCCTCATACGTCACGACGAAGTTGTGAGTTCTATCCAAAACGGTGGCTACATTTTCAAAAAGTACTTGTGGGCTCGAAACGGACCCCGTGTGCAAAAGTTACGCTGAATTCTTCGTACGCCAACTATCCAAGCGTTCCAAATATGCAAATGCTCATTCTTTCAAAAAATCACTAAAATCCCTCATACGTCACGACGAAGTTGTGAGTTCAATCCAAAACGATCGCTACATTTTCAAAAAGTACCTATGGGGCCGAAACGGACACCGTGTGCAAAAGTTACGCCCAATTCTTCGTACGCCGACTCTCCAAGCGTTCCAAATATGCAAGTGCTCATTCTTTAGAAAAATGGCTGAAATCCCTCATACGTCACGATGAAGTCTTGAGTTCAATCCAAAACGATCGTTACATTTCCAAAAAGTACTTATGGGCCTGAAATGGACACCGTGTGCAAAAGTTATGCTCAATTCTTCGTACGCCGACTCTCCACGCGTTCCAAACATGCAAGTGCTCATTCTTTAGAAAAAAGGTCAAAATTCCTCATAGTCACGACGACGTCGTGAGTTCAATCCAAAACGGTCGCTACATTTCCAAAAAGTACTTATGGTCCCGAAACGGACACCGTGTACAAAAGTTACGCTGAATTCTTCGTACGTCGACTATCCAAGCATTCCAAATATGGAAGTGCTAATTCTTTTGAAAAATTGCTAAAATCCCTCATACGTCACGGTGAAGTCTTAAGTTCAATCCAAAACGGTCGCTATATTTCCAAAAAGTACTTATGGGCCTGAAATGGACACCGTGTGCAAAAGTTATGCTCAATTCTTCGTACGCCGACTCTCCACGCGTTCCAAACATGCAAGTGCTCATTCTTTCGAAAAATGGCTGAAATCCTTCTTACGTCACGACGAAGTTGTGAGTTCAATCCAAAAAGGTCGCTATATTTCCAAAAAGTACTTATGGGCCTGAAATGGACACCGTGTGCAAAAGTTATGCTCAATTCTTCGTACGCCGACTATCCAAGCGTTCCAAATATGCAAGTGCTCATTCTTTCGAAAAATGGCCGAAATCCCTCATACGTCACGGTGAAGTCTTAAGTTCAATCCAAAACGGTCGCTACATTTCCAAAAAGTACTTGTGAGCCCGAAACGGACACCGTGTGCAAAAGTTACGCTGAATTCTTCGTACGTCGACTATCCAAGCATTCCAAATATGGAAGTGCTAATTCTTTTGAAAAATTGCTAAAATCCCTCATACGTCACGACGAAGTGGTAAGTTCAATCCAAAACGGTCGCTACATTTTCAAAAAGTACTTATGGGCCCGAAACGGGCACCGTTTGTAAAAGTTACGCTCAATTCTTCGTACACCGACTATCCAAGCGTTTCAAATATGCAAGCGCTCATTCTTTCAAAGAAAGGCCGAAATCTCTCATACGTCACGATGAAGTCTTAAGTTCAATCCAAAACGGACGCTACATTTCCAAAAAGTACTTATGGGCCCGAAACGGACACCGTGTGCAAAAGTTACGCTCAATTTTTCGTACGCCGACTATCCAAGAGTTCCAAATATGCAAGGGCTCATTCTTTCGAACAATCGCTAAAATTCCTCATACGTCACGATGAAGTCTTAAGTTCAATCCAAAAGGGTCGCTACATTTTCAAAAAGTACCTACTGGCTCGAAATGGACACCGTGTACAAAAGTTTTGCTCAATTCTTTGTACGCCGACTCTCCAAGCGTTCCAAATATGCAAGTGCTCATTCTTTCGAAAAATACCCAGAATTTCTCATAGGTCACGACGAAGTCTTAAGTTCATTCTAAAACGGTCGCTACATTTCCAAAAAGTACTTATGGGCCCGAAACGGACACCGTGTGCAAAAGTTACGTTGAATTCTTCGTACG
>NW_019227984.1:0-4214 GCF_002742605.1 Olea europaea var. sylvestris
CTCTTATGCAGGCTCCAACTAATTCCCTATGCCATCTAGTACTTACTTCCCACTTTAGTAACCATAAGACTAAGTTCATTCCTAAGACTTGTTTAGCAGAACAATTTCCTTGTACGAACATATTTTGAGAATAGCCTAGGGATTCAAGTTAATCTCGCAATATATTATATGATTTTAAGAAGTTCCCAAGGTATTTCGTGGCATTCAGAAGTGTAAAGAACCCTCAAGAAACTGATATTAACCTCAAAAGAGACCTAAACTTGGTCAGCTCTGAACTAAATATGCACATCTCCTAATCACTCAAAAATTTGAACCAACTTCCTGAGTCCAAAACTTCTATTTCTAGTTGCTTATTTTTTAGTTCTAATGGATAGCTTCGTTAGGTTCTTACCTCTGAATTAAGCCAATCCTCATCCTTAACAGACCGACTTATTAAATTTAAAATCTTACGTATTTGTGTGAATTTGAGATCATGTTTGCTTATTATTAATACCCGGTAATTCAGGTTTAGCAGGACTTCGAGTTGGATATGGAGCATTTCCATTGAGCATTATTGAATATTTATGGAGGGCCAAGCAACCATATAATGTGTCCGTTGCTGCTGAAATTTCAGCGTGTGCAGCCTTAAAGAATCCGGTGTATCTAGAGGTACAATAACAACACTCATCTGGCAATTGCCTCTTGTTTATTATAGACCTTGAGAGTCCATAAAATACCAATCATTGACTTTGAATTTGCCATTTATTACACCATCTATTCCAGAATATTAAAGTGGCTTTGGTGCAAGAAAGGGAGCGACTTTTTAAACTTTTGAGAGAAGTACCATTTCTCAATCCATATCCAAGCTATTCTAATTTCATTCTTTGTGAGGTTACATCTGGAATGGATGCTAAGAAGTTGAAGGTACAAAACTTTGACTTGCTTTCGGGGTTCTTGTTGTTCTTTAATATATTCTGTTTTTGTTTCCCCTTAATTCCATCAAGTTCTGGACCTGGATTATTGCTTGTGGCTTATTTATGTGTACTTTTTAAGTTATTCCCTAGGCCTTGAACTCATCATGCATAATTACTTTTTTAAATTTCAGAAACTATATCAAATGAAATCCAAACTCATCATGAATGTGTGCTCTGTGTTTTCATCTTTTAACTTTGGAAAAATATAGAAGTCAAATTGGCAGTGCTGCTTCTTACAGGAAGACCTTGCGAAAATGGCCGTGATGATTCGTCACTACAATAATAAAGAACTGTCCGGATACGTTCGGGTCTCTGTTGGGAAGCCCGAGCACACTGATGCCTTGATGGAGTGTCTCAAAAGCCTATATTAATTCTATTCGAGCGGTAGGTGAGAACGAAATTCTCTTTGCATCAAAGGTTTAATTCAGTAAAATATCAGTCAACTATCGTTCTTTGATGAAGGATTAATTTTCCAGGGTATCAATTAGAATCTTTGGGTATATTTACTATGTTGAATTAGACAAGACAATGAAAACACATTCAACGGTTAAGTCCGGTCAAATGTACCATGGCGAATGTGGTTTTCTTGAAATCACCATATGAATAAAATTACATTTTGACTGTTTATGTAAATAAATCTAAAGCTATTGAATTCAGAAACTAAACCTTATATCATGCGATATCCTCAAGTATTGGAATAAGTGTTAGTAAAGAAATTGCAATACAGAAAATTTTAATGTAAGAATTTCTAAGGGTGTCGAAATGTGCTGGACATGTCCTGCTCCGTCCATAAGTTCTCTTTATGTCCGAACTTTGGAATGTGCACAAGATAATTTTGCATAACTAATTTTTTCCCCTTTATGTGGCAAAATGGGTAAAGAAGGAAAAAAAATAAAAAATTCTGTTGTAATAAATTTAACCGTTAATTAACAGCATTTTGGATGCTCAGTTACATTGACATTCATCCTTACCAGACGATTCTTCCATCTGAGGTCAATCATTCAGTCATCCATTTCCAACTTTGATTGAGCATGTTTGGCTAATTTAAAATTCTCTTATAAGTTAAGCCAGTTTTTTAAATAAATAGTTTTAACAACCATCTTTGGTATCAAAGATTCGAGTACCACTTCAAATAGAAGACTAGTTCTAAGTGGGCTGACATGGACGTAAGATGATTGAAGAGGGTTTTAATGTAACGATGTAATTGTATTCCAAATTATTTTTCCACCACCTTCGGGGCATCAATTTTGCATTCTAACAGACTTTGTGGTAAGACAAATTTTGGGGTTAATGGAATGTATCCAAAAAAATATGATTAATCAAGAATTTTTGAGTCACTTTCCAGGCAACATATTCTTCTATTACAAGGCTCATCCATCGGTAGTTCGCAACTATCATTGTGAAGGATACGAATTTGATTAATTATTATTTCAAAACAACCCTAGAAAGTTTTTAAAAATTATTATTTTTATTTAATATGGTGTATAGGTTAATAAACCTTTTCAGCTACCTAATGCCAAACTAAGTTCCCTGATTATTAGTCTCCCGAGACATATCCCAGTGACACAAATGACAGAAGTGAGGTAGTCTCAGCCTTGTTGGCAGTCGTAATGTGAGGGTTCGATTTCTGGGATATGAAATTGGACTTTTTGTGGGCACTAGTGTATAGACAAATTCTTGTTCCCTGATCTGTTGGGGTACATCCCGCAATTTATCTCCCTCACGTTGCTCCAGATGCAGGGCGATAGGCCCTCAAGGTTGGTGTTTAACCTTTAAGTTCCTGATTATTAATCATTGTTCTGTGACTATTAATCATTGGACCCACATCACATAAACTTTTTCCATGACAGGCAAAAACCGACATTTCTAGGCCAAGGAATTTCAAGTCACGTTTTATATTAAGAATTAAAATAAATATGTTATGGAACATGTAATGGATACGTGGGTGCATTACAAATTGCAATATTTTCTAAAGTATAAATGTATAATTGTGTGGATTAAGAACATTTTGCCGTCTTAGTCCTACGGGTGTACATTATTTAATAGTTATTGAATCTTTATTACAAGACACCAAAACTTTTATGTATGTGTCACATTGTTTTTATGGTGTGTACATTACTTTTAATTTCTTGATGTTTTTGTCTTAGTAATTATTTTTTGGTTGATGTTTACATTACTTTTAATTTCTTGATCTCGTGTACATTACGTGGAAAAACGATCATGCTACTTGTACAATATTTTTTTACAATCTTAGTTGACAATACATATTTGACATCACATTAATCTATTTTAAAAACTGCTTTTAAAAACAACGGTTTGATTTAACAACATCAATGTTGTCAATCACAATTATACAAATAACCTTATTATTGAAAAAATAGCTATACATGTTCAAAGTTTCGTTTAAACCATATAAAAAGCAACTTGTAAAAGCAAATCGAATTGTATCTATTCTTTCAGGATCTTACTTTTAATATTAGCACAAAAAAATCTTGCCAATGTACTTTAGGAAAAGTATGGCGTGACCCATAATAGGCCTATGCTTCTCGACTATCGTGACAGATCGAGTTGAGATAGTTCTAAGCTACAAGCTATAATATCAAATCCAGCATACTCGACCTTCGAAGGTAGACCAATCCATGACACCTTCAACAACACTGTTCAATCAGCTAGGCATCCTACATTTTTCGAGTCGAACCTTCGTGGTACAAAGAATCAGCAAATACCGCCCTCAGGGCACATCTCCAAGTGGTAAAAGGGGAGGGTGGAGAAATCCAGCTTTGCTTGAGGCTGCTGCGTCAAGGGTTCGAATCCTGAAATATGGATTTGACTCTTGGGTAAGTGCAAGTGTACAAGCAGCCTTCCACCCTGTACCCTTGGAGGCATAACCTGCGATTTACCTCCCTCACGATGCTCCAGGGTAGGGGTGGTGGGAGACCCTTAAGGTTAGGGTTTAACCTTTTTTTTTTTTTTTTTTTTTTTTTTTAAAGAATCAGCAAACACCGCTTAACGAGTCTCATCACGACATGCTCTTTTTGTCCGCGTGAACTTATATTCCTCATATCACGTAAGCATCAGATTTTTTCCTAGACGTTGTGGACTGGACAGGTATATCCACTAGTCCAACACCAACAATAACTTATAATTAACTTATACAAAGAATAATTAAAAAAAAAACAAACCAGCCAATCCAACGCGTCCACACTTTTCTCCTCCCTTTATTCTCTCTGCGGCAATTACCCAATTACCAGAAAAAGAGCA
>NW_019227985.1:0-4213 GCF_002742605.1 Olea europaea var. sylvestris
GACTTACGGGCCCAAAACGGACACCGGGTGCAAAAGTTACGCTCAATTCTGTGTACGTCGACAATCCAAGCATTCCAAATATGAAAGTGCTCACACTTTCGAAAAATGGCCGAAATCCCTCATACGTCACGAAGAAGTTGTGACTTAAATCCAAAACGGTTGCTACATTTCCAAAAAGGATTTACGGGCCCAAAACGGACACCGGTTTAAAAGTTACGCACAATTCTTCGTACGTCAACAATCCAGGCGTTCGAAATATACAAGTGCTCATTCTTTCGAAAAATGGCCGAAATCCCTCATACGTCACGACAAAGTGGTGAGTTCAATCCAAAACGGTCGCTGCATTTCCAAAAAGTACTTACGGGCCCAAAACGGACACCGTGTGCAAAAGTTACGCTCAATTCTTCGTACGGAAAATATCCAAGCGTTCCAAATATGCAAGTGCTCACACTTTCGAAAAATGGCTGAAATCCCTCATACGTCACGACGAAGTGGTGAGTTCAATCCAAAACGGTCGCTACATTTCCAAAAAGTACTTACGGGCCCAAAACGGACACCGTGTGCAAAAGTTACGCTCAATTCTTCGTACGCCGACAATCCAAGCGTTCCAAATATGCAAGTGCTCGCACTTTTGAAAAATGTCCGAAATCCCTCATACGTCACGATGAAGTGGTGAGTTCAATCCAAAACAGTCGCTAAATTTCAAAAAAGTACTTATGGTCCTAAAACGGACATCGGGTGCAAAAGTTGCGCTCAATTCTTCATACGTCGACAATCCTGGCGTTCCAAATATGCAAGTGCTCATTATTTCGAAAAATGGCTGAAATCCCTCGTACATCACGACGAAGTGGTGAGTTCAATCCAAAACAGTCACTACATTTCCAAAAAGTACTTATGGTCCCAAAACGGACACCGTGTGCAAAAGTTACGCTCAATTCTTCGTACGCCAGCAATCTTGGCATTCCAAATATGCAAGCGCTCATTCTTTCAAAAAATGGCCGAAATCCCTCTTACGTCACGACGAAGTTGTGAGTTAAATCCAAAACGGTTGCTACATTTCCAAAAAGGACTTACGGGCCCAAAACGGACACCGGGTGCAAAAGTTACGCTCAATTCTTCGTACGCCGACAATCAAAGCGTTCCAAATATGCAAGCGCTCATTCTTTCAAAAAATGGCCGAAATCCCTCTTCCGTCACGACGAAGTTGTGAGTTAAATCCAAAACGGTCGCTACATTTCGAAAAAGTAATTATGGTCCCAAAACGGACACCGGGTGCAAAAGTTACGCTCAATTCTTCGTACGCCAACAATCCAAGCGTTCCAAATATGCAAGTGCCCATTCTTTCGAAAAATGGACGAAATCCCTCATACGTCACGACGAAGTGGTGAGTTCAATCCGAAACGATCGCAACATTTCCAAAAAGTGCTTATGGTCCAAAACGGACATCGTGTGCAAAACTTGCGCTCAATTCTTCGTACGTCGACAATCCAGACGTTCCAAATATGCCAGTGCTCATTCCTTCGAAAAATGGCTGAAATCCCTCGTACGTCACGACGAAGTTGTGAGTTCAATCCAAAACGATCGCAACATTTCCAAAAAGTACTTATGGTCCAAAACGGACACCGTGTGCAAAAGTTACGCTCAATTCTTCGTACGTCGACAATCCAAGCGTTCCAAATATGCAAGTGCTCACACTTTCGAAAAATGACCGAAATCCCTCATGCGTCACGACGAAGTTGTGAGTTAAATACAAAACGGTCACTACATTTCCAAGACGGACTTACGGGCCCAAAATGGACACCGTGTGCAAAAGTTACCCTCAATTCTTCGTACGCCGACAATCCAAGCGTTCCAAATATGCAAGTGCTCACACTTTCGAAAAATGACCGAAATCCCTCACGCGTCACGACGAAGTTGTGAGTTAAATCCAAAACGGTCACTACATTTCCAAGACGGACTTACGGGCCCAAAATGGACACCGGGTGCAAAAGTTATGCTCAATTCTTCGTACGCCAACAATCCAAGCGTTCCAAATATGCAAGTGCTCATTCTTTCGAAAAATGGCCGAAGTCCCTCATACGTCACGACGAAGTGGTGAGTTCAATCCGAAACGGTCGCTACATTTCCAAAAAGTACTTATGGTCCCAAAACGAAAACCGTGTGCAAAAGTTACTCTCAATTCTTCGTACGCCACCAATCCAAGCGTTCCAAATGTGCAAGTGCTCATTCTTTTGAAAAATGGCCGAAATCCCTCTTACGTTACGACGAAGTTGTGACTTAAATCCAAAACGGTCGCTACATTTCCAAAAAGGACTTACGGGCCCAAAACGGACACCGGGTGCAAAAGTTACGCTCAATTCTGTGTACGTCGACAATCCAAGCATTCCAAATATGCAAGTGCTCACACTTTCAAAAAATGGCCGAAATCCCTCATACGTCACGAAGAAGTTGTGACTTAAATCCAAAACGGTTGCTACATTTCCAAAAAGGACTTACGGGCCCAAAACGGACACCGGTTTAAAAGTTACGTACAATTCTTCGTACGTCAACAATCCAGGCGTTTGAAATATGCAAGTGCTCATTCTTTCGAAAAATGGCCGAAATCCCTCATACGTCACGACGAAGTGGTGAGTTCAATCCAAAACGGTCGCTACATTTCCAAAAAGTACTTACGGGCCCAAAACGAACACCGTCTGCAAAAGTTACGCTCAATTCTTCGTACGGCAAATATCCAAGCGTTCCAAATATGCAAGTGCTCACACTTTCGAAAAATGGCTGAAATCCCTCATACGTCACAACGAAGTGGTGAGTTCAATCCAAAACGGTCGCTACATTTCCAAAAAGTACTTACGGGCCCAAAACGGACACCGTGTGCAAAAGTTGCGCTCAATTCTTCGTACGCCGACAATCCAAGAGTTCCAAATATGCAAGTGCTCACACTTTTGAAAAATGTCCGAAATCCCTCATACGTCACGATGAAGTGGTGAGTTCAATCCAAAACAGTCGCTAAATTTCAAAAAGGTACTTATGGTCCTAAAACGGACACCGGGTGCAAAAGTTGCGCTCAATTCTTCGTACGTCGACAATCCTGGCGTTCCAAATATGCAAGTGCTCATTATTTCGAAAAATGGCAGAAATCCCTCGTACATCACGACGAAGTGGTGAGTTCAATCCAAAAGAGTCGCTACATTTCCAAAAAGTAATTATGGTCCCAAAACGGACACCGTGTGCAAAAGTTACGCTCAATTCTTCGTACGCCAACAATCTTAGCGTTCCAAATATGCAAGCGCTCATTCTTTCAAAAAATGGCCGAAATCCCTCATACGTCACGAAGAAGTTGTGAGTTAAATCCAAAACGGTTGCTACATTTCCAAAACGGACTTACGGACCCAAAACGGACACCGGGTGCAAAAGTTACGCTCAATTCTTCGTACGCCAACAATCCAAGTGTTCCAAATATGCAAGTGCTCATTCTTTCGAAAAATGGCCGAAATCCCTCATACGTCACGACGAAGTGGTGAGTTCAATCCGAAACGGTCGCTACATTTCCAAAAAGTACTTATGGTTCCAAAACGGACACCGGGTGCAAAAGTTGCGCTCAATTCATTGTACGTCGACAATCCAGGCATTCCAAGTATGCAAGTGCTCACTCCTTCGAAAAATGGCCGAAATCCCTCGTACGTCACGACGAAGTTGTGAGTTCAATCCAAAACGGTCGCAACATTTCCAAAAAGTACTTATGGTCCAAAACGGACACCGTGTGCAAAAGTTACGCTCAATTCTTCGTACGCCGACAATCCAAGCGTTCCAAATATGCAAGTGCTCACACTTTCGAAAAATGGCCGAAATCCCTCCTACGTCACGACGAAGTGGTGAGTTAAATCCAAAACGGTCGCTACATTTCCAAAAAGGACTTACGGGCCCAAAACGGACATCGTGTGAGAAAGTTACGCTCAATTCTTCGTACGTCGATAATCCAAACGTTCCAAATATGCAAGTGCTCACACTTTTGAAAAATGGCCGAAATCCTTCATACGTCACGATGAAGTGGGGAATTCAATCCAAAACCGTCGCTACATTTCCAAAAAGTACTTATGGTCCAAAACGGACACCGGGTGCAAAAGTTGCAGTCAATTCTTCGTACGTCGACAATCCAGGCGTTCCAAATATGCAAGTGCTCATTCTTTTGAAAAATGGCCGAAATCCCTCGTAC
>NW_019227986.1:0-4210 GCF_002742605.1 Olea europaea var. sylvestris
CTTATGGCCAAAAATAGTATTGAAAGTTAAATCGCCATCTTAAAGAAATTTAAACTAGCATAAATTTTCGGAGTATTACATAAGGACCATGCTACATGTACACTACGGTGTACAGTTTAGTTTATACTTTGCAATGTGACACTACCCTTCTTGACAGTTTAAATTTCAAATAGTTTTACCATCCAATTGACACTTGACAACAATGCAAGTGTCAAACAACGTGTCAAAAATAAGTTTACAAATAGAAAAGTTCAATCGGTATGGACCTTGCTACATGTACACTATGGTGTACACTTTAGTTTACACATTGCAACATTACATTACCTTGTTGGACAGTTTAAATTTCAAACATTTTTCCCATCCAATTGACACTTGACAACAATGTAAGTGTCAAACAACGTGTCAAAAATCAGTGTACAAATAGTAAAGTTCAATCGATAAGGACCTTGCTACATGTATACTATGGTGTACACTTTAGTTTACACTTTGCCACGTGGCATTACCCTATTGGATAGTTTATAATTCGAACAGTTTTCCCCTCCAGTTGAAAATTGATAACAATGCAAGTGTCAAACAACGTGTCAAAAATCAGTGTAGAAATAACAAAGTTCAATCAGTAAGGACCTTGCTACATGGACACTATGGTGTACACTTTAGTCTGAACTTAGCCACGTGACATTGTCCTTTTGGACAGTTTAAATTTCAAATAGTTTTTCCATCCAATTGACACTTGACAGCAATGCAAGTATCAAACATCGTGTCAAAAATTATTGTACAAATAGCAAAGTTCATTCGACAAGGACCTTGCTACATGTATACTATGGTGTATATTTTAGTTTACACTTTGCCACGTGACATTACCTTGTTAGATAGTTTATATTTCAAACAGTTTTCCCCTCCAGTTGAAAATTGATAACAATGTAAGTGTCAATCAATGTGTCAAAAATCAGTGTACAAATAGCAAAGTTTAGTCGATAAGGACCTTGCTACATGTACACTATGGCCTACACTTTAGTTTACACTTTGCAACATGACATAACCTTGTTGGACAGTTTAAATTTTAAATAGTTTTTCCATCCAATTGACACTTAACAAAATTGCAAGTATCAAACAACGTGTCAAAAATTGGTGTACAAATAACAAAGTTCAATCGGTAAGGATCTTGCCACATGTACACAATGATGCACACTTTAGTTTACACTTTGCCAAGGACAGTTTAAATTTCGAACATTTTCCCATCCAATTGACACTTGACAACAATGTGAGTGTCAAACAACGTGTCAAAAATCTGTGTAGAAATAGCAAAGTTCAATCGGCAAGAACTTTGCTACATGTACACTATGGTGTACACTTTAGTTTACACTTTGCCACGTGACATTACCCTCTTGGACAATTGAAATTTCAAACATTTTCTCATCGAATTGACACTTGAAAATGATTTAAGTGTCAAACAACGTTTCAAAAATCGGTGTACAAATAGCAATGTTCAATCGGTAAGGACCTTGCCACATGTATACTATGTTGTACACGTTAGTTTGCACTTTGCTAGGAGACATTACCCTGTTGGACAGTTTAAATTTCGAATAGTTTTCCCATCCGGTTGACACTTTACAATAATGCAAGTGTCTAACAACGTGTTGAAAATCAGTGTACAAATAGCAAAGTTCAATCGGTAAGGACCTTGCCCCATGTACACTGTGGTGTACACTTTAGTTTACACCTTGCAATGTGACATTACCCTATTGGACAATTTAAATTTCAAGTAGTTTTTCCATCCAATTGACACTTGACAACAATGCAAGTGTCAAACAACGTGTCAAAAATCAGTGTACAAATAGCAAAGTTCGATCGGTAAGAACATTACTACATATACACTATGGTGTACACTTTAGTTTACACTATGCACGTGACATTACCTTGTTGGACAGTTTAAATTTCAAACAATTTTTTCCATCCAATTGACACTTGACAACAATGCAAGTGTCAAACAATGTGTCCAAAATCAGTGTACAAATAGCAAAGTTCAATAAGTATGGACCTTGCCACATGTACACTACGGTGTAAACTTTAGTTTACACTTTGGCATTTGACATTACACTGTTGGACAGTTTAAATTTCAAACACTCTTCCCATCCAATTGGTACTTGACAATAATGCAAGTGTCAAACGACGTGTCAAAAATCTGTGTACAAATTGCAAAGTTCAATTGGTATGAACATTGCTACATCTACACTATGGTGTACACACTTAAGTTTACACTTTCCCAAGTGACATTACCCTACTGGACAGTTTAAATTTTAAATAGTTTTCCCATTCAATTGACGCTTGAAAACAATGCAAGTGTCAAACAACGTGTTAAAAATCAATGTAGAAATAGCAATGTTCGATCGTTAAGAACCTTGCTACATGTACACTATGGTGTATACTTTAGTTTACACTTTGCCATGTATCATTACCCTGTTGGACAGTTTAAATTTCAAGCAGTTTTTCCTTCCGAATAAAATTTGACAACAATGCAAGTGTCAAACAACGTGTCGAAAATCAGTGTACAAATAGCAATGCTCAATCGGTAAAGACCTTGCTACTTGTAAACTATCGTATACACTTTAGTTTACACTTTACCACGTGACATTACCCTGTTGGACAATTTAAATTTCAAATAGTTTTCCCATCCAATTGGCACTTAACAACAATGCAAGTGTCAAACAACGCGTCAAAAATCAGTATACAAATAGCAAAGTTTAATCGGTATGAACATTGCTACATGTACACTATGGTGTACACACTTAAGTTTACACTTTGCCACGTGATATTACCCTGCTGGAATGTTTAAATTTCAAACAGTTTTTCCATCTAATTAACGTTTGACAGCAATGCAAGTGTTAAATAACGTGTCAAAAATCAATGTACAAATAGTAAAGTTCAATCGGTGAGGACCTTGCAAAATGTACACTATGGTCTACACTTTAGTTTACACGTTTCCACGTAATATTACCCTATTGGACAGTTTAAATTTAAAATAATTTTCCCATCCAATAGACACTTGACAACAATTCAAGTGTCAAACATGTCAAAATTCAGTGCAAAAATAGCAAAGTTCAATCGGTAAGAACCTTGCTACATGTACACTATGGTGTACACTTTAGTTTACACTTTGCCATGTGACATTACCCTACTGGATAGTTTAAATTTCAAACAGTTTCCCCATCCAATTGACACTTGACAACAATGCAGGTGTCAAACAGCGGGTCAAAAAACAGTGTACAAATATCAAAGTTCAATTGGTAAGAACCTTGCTGTATGTTTATGATGGTGTGCACTTTAGTTTACACTTTGCAACTTGACATAACTCTGTTGGGCAGTTTAAATTTCAAACAATTTTCTCATCTAATTAACACTTGACAACAATGCAAGTGTCAAACAATGTGTAAAAAATCAGTCTAAAAATAGTAAAGTTCAATCGGTAAGGACCTCGCTACATGTACACAGTGGTGTACACTTTAGTTTAAACTTTGCCACGTGACAATACGCTATTGGACAATTTAAATTTCAAACAGTTTACCCATCCAATTGACAATTGATAACAATGTAAGTGTCAAAAAATGTGTCAAAAATCAGTGTACAAATAGCAAAGTTCAATAGATAAGGACCTTGCTACGTGTACACTATGGTGTACACTTTAGTTTATACTTTTCAATGTGACACTAACCTGCTGGACAGTTTAAATGTGAAATAGTTTTACCATCCAATTGACACTTGAAAACAATGCAAGTGTCAAACAACGTGCCAAAAATAAGTTTACAAATAGCAAAGTTCAATTGGTAAGGACCTTGCTACATGTACACTATGGTGTACACTTTAGTTTACACATTGCAACATGACATTACCTTGTTGGACAGTTTAAATTTCAAACATTTTTCCCATCCAATTGACACTTGACAACAATGCAAGTGTCGAACAACGTGTAAAAAATCAGTGTACAAATAGCAAAGTTCAATCGATAAGGACCTTGCAACATGTACACTATGGTGTACACTTTAGTTTACACTTTGCCACGTGACATTATCCTGTTGGACAGTTTATATTTCAAACACTTTTCCCCACCAGTTGAAAATTGATAACAATGTAAGTGTCAAACAACGTGTCAAAAATCAGTGTACAAATAGCAAAGTTCAGTTGATAAGGACCTTGCTACATGTACACTATGGTC
>NW_019227987.1:0-4209 GCF_002742605.1 Olea europaea var. sylvestris
CCGGCGCGGTTTTTGTTCTCGATCAACCTGTCGAATTTGAGCCCATTCCGACACAGTCGAGAAAAATGACGAAATTGCCCCCTACGTGATTTTTAATTTAGATCAAACTGCCAAATTTCAGCCAATTCCGACACAGTCGCGAAAAATGACGAAATTACACCCGGCGCGATTTTTGTACCCGATAAACCAGTCAAATTTGAGCCCATTCCGACACAGTCGAGAAAAATGACGAAATTGCTGTCGGCGCGATTTTTATTTTCCATCAAACTGCCAAATTTCAGCCAATTCCGACACAGTCGAGAAAAATGACGAAATTCCCCCGGCACAGTTTTTCTTTCCGTTTAACCAGTCAAATTTAAGCCAATTCCGACACAGTCGCGAAAAATGACGAAAATACACCTGGCGCGGTTTTTGTTCCCGATCAACCTGTCAAATTTGAGCCCATTCCGACACAGTCGAGAAAAATGATAAAATTGCCGCCGTCGCGATTTTTTTTACGATCAAACTGAAAAATTTCAGCCAATTCCGACACAGTCGAGAAAAATGAAGAAATTGCCGTCGGCGCGGTTTTTGTTTCCGATCAACCAGTCAAATTTAACCAATTCCGACACAGTCACGAAAAATGACGAAATTACACCCGACGCTATTATTGTTCCCGATCAACCTGTCAAATTTGAGCCCATTCCGACACAGTCGAGAAAAATGACGAAATTGCCCCCGGCGCGGTTTTTGTTTCCGATCAACAAGTCAAATTTTATCCAATTCGGACACAGTCGTGGAAAATGACGAAATTACACCCGGCGCGATTTTGGTTCCTGATCAACCTGTCAAATTTGAGCCCATTCCGACACAGTCGCGAAAAATGACGAAATTGCCCCCGGGGCAATTTTTGTTTCCAATCAACCTGTCAAATTTGAGCCCATTCCGACACAGTCGCGAAAAATGACGAAATTGCCCCCGGGGCAATTTTTGTTTCCAATCAACCTGTCAAATTTGAGCCCATTCCGACATCGTCGAGAAAAATGACAAAATTGCACCCGGCGCAATTTTTGTTCCCAATCAACCTGTCAAATTTGAGCTCATTCCGGCACAGTCGAGAAAAATGACGAAATTGCCCCCGGAGCGATTTTTATTTCAGATCAAACGGCAAAATTTCAGCCAATTCCGACACAGTCGAGAAAAATGACGAAATTGCCCCTGGCGCGATTTTTGTTCCCGATCAACCTGTCAAATTTGTGCCCATTCCGGCACAGTCGAGAAAAATGATGAAATTGCCGTCGGCGCGATTTTTATTTCCGATCAAACTGCCAAATTTCAATAAATTCCGACACAGTCGAGAAAAATGACGAAATTGCCCCCGGCGAGATTTTTGTTTCCGATCAAACTGTCAAATTTTAGCCCATTCCGACACAGTCACGAAAAATGACGAAATTACACCCGGCGCGATTTTTGTTCCCGATCAACCTGTCAAATTTGAGCCCATTCCGACACAGTCGAGAAAAATGACGAAATTGCCCCCAGCGCGATTTTTATTTTAGATCAAACTGCCAAATTTCAGCCAATTCCGACACAGTCGCGAAAAATGACAAAATTACACCCGGCGCGATTTTTGTTCCCGATAAACCTGTCAAATTTGAGCCCACTCCGACACAGTCGAGAAAAATGACGAAAATGTCGCCGGCGCGATTTTTATTTCCCATCAAACTGCCAAATTTCAGCCAATTCCGAAGCAGTCGAGAAAAATGACGAAATTTCCCCCGGCACTATTTTTCTTTCCGATCAAACTGCCAAATTTAAGCCAATTCCGACTCAGTCGCGAAAAATGACGAAATTACACCCGGCGCGGTTTTTGTTCCCGATCAACCAGTCAAATTTGAGCCAATTCCGACACAGTCGCGAAAAATGACGAAATTACACCCGGCGCGGTTTTTATTCCCGATCAACCTGTCAAATTTGAGCCCATTCCGACACAGTCGAGAAAAATGATGAAATTGCCGCCGGCGCGATTTTTTTTTTCGATCAAACTGAAAAATTTCAGCCAATTCTGACACAGTCGAGAAAAATGACGAAATTGCAGCCGGCGCGGTTTTTGTTTCCGGTCAACCAGTCAAATTTAACCAATTCCGACACAGTCGCGAAAATACCGAAATTACACCCGGCGCGGTTTTTGTTCCCGATCAACCGGAAAAATTTGAGCCCATTTCGACACCGGCGCGATTTTTATTTCCGATCAAACGGCCAAATTTCAGCAAATTCCGACACAGTCGCGAAAATACCGAAATTACGCCCGGCGCGGTTTTTGTTCCGGATCATCCTGTCAAATTTGAGCCTATTCCAACACAATCGAGAAAAATGACGAAATTGCTGTCGGCGTGATTTTTATTTCTGATTAAACTGCCAAATTTCCGCCAATTCCGACACAGTCGCGAAAATACCGAAATTACGCCCGGCGCGGTTTTTGTTCCGGATCATCCTGTCAAATTTGAGCCTATTCCAACACAATCGAGAAAAATGACGAAATTGCTGTCGGCGTGATTTTTATTTCTGATTAAACTGCCAAATTTCCGCCAATTCCGACACAGTCGCGAAAATACCGAAATTACGCCCGGCGCGGTTTTTGTTCCGGATCATCCTGTCAAATTTGAGCCTATTCCAACACAATCGAGAAAAATGACGAAATTGCTGTCGGCGTGATTTTTATTTCTGATTAAACTGCCAAATTTCCGCCAATTCCGACACAGTCGAGAAAAATGACGAAATTGCCCCAGGCGCGATTTTTGTTTCCGATCAAACTGTCAAATTTGAGCCCATTCCGACACAGTCATGAAAAATGACGAAATTACACCCGGCGCGATTTTTGTTCCCGATCAACCCGTCAAATTTGAGCCCATTCCGACACAGTCTAGAAAAATGACGAAATTGCCCCCAGCGCGATTTTTATTTTAGATCAAACTGCCAAATTTGAGCCCATTCCGACACAGTCGAGAAAAATGACGGAATTGCCGACGGCGCGATTTTTATTTCCGATCAAACTGCCGAATTTCAGCAAATTCCGACATAGTCGAGAAATATGACGAAATTGCCCCCGGCGCGATTTTTTTTTCCGATGAAACTGTCAAATTTGAGCCCATTCCGACACAGACTAGAAAAATGACAAAATTGCCCATGGCGCGATTTTTGTTTCTGATCAAACTGCCAAATTTCAGCCAATTCCGACACAGTCGAGAAAAATGAAGAAAATTCCCCCCGGCGCGATTTTTGTTTCCGATCAACCGGTCAAATTTGAGCCCATTCCGACACAGTCACGAAAAATGACGAAATTACACCCGGCGCGATTTTTGTACCCGATCAACCAGTCAAATTTGTGCCCATTCCGACACAGTCGAGAAAAATGACGAAATAGCCCCCAATGCGATTTTTATTTCAGATCAAACTGCCAAATTTCAGCCAATTCTGACACAGTCGAGAAAAAAGACGAAATTGCCGCCGGCGCGATTTTTGTTTCCGATCAACTTGTCGAATTTGAACCCATTCCGACACAGTCGAGAAAAATGACGAAATTGCCCCCGGCGCGATTTTTGTTTCCGATCAAACTGTCAAATTTGAGCCCAATCCGACACAGTCGCGAAAAATGACGAAATTACACCTGGCGCGGTTTTTGTTCTCGATCAACTTGTCGAATTTGAACCCATTCCGACACAGTCGAGAAAAATGCCGAAATTGCACCCTGCGCGATTTTTAATTTAGATCAAACTGCCAAATTTCAGCCAATTCCGACACAGTCGCGAAAAATGACGAAATTACACCCTGCGCGATTTTTGTACCCGATAAACCAGTCAAATTTGAGCCCATTCCGACACAGTCGAGAAAAATGACAAAATTGCCGTCGGCGCGATTTTTATTTTCCATCAAACTGCCAAATTTCAGCCAATTCCGACACAGTCGAGAAAAATGAATAAATTGCCCCCGGCACAGTTTTTCTTTCCGATTAACCAGTCAAATTTAAGCCAATTCCGACACAGTCGCGTAAATGACGAAATTACACCCGGCGAGGTTTTTGTTCCCGATCAACCTGTCAAATTTGAGCCCATTCCGACACAGTCGAGAAAAATGATGAAATTGTCGTCGTCGCGATTTTTATTTACGATCAAACTGAAAAATTTCAGCCAATTCCGACACAGTCGAGAAAAATGACGAAATTGCCGTCGG
>NW_019227988.1:0-4209 GCF_002742605.1 Olea europaea var. sylvestris
CAACTTTGTAATGAACGTTTGATAATAAAGGAATTTATTTGAACGTATTTCGTTCTGGCCCTTTTTTATCTACGATCGTTCAATGCGATTTGATTACGCTTTTATTTGCTCACTTTCCCATAAGGAAGGAACATATTTTTTTTTATATATTTGCCATTAATGAATCTCATGTGTTTGGTGCCATCTAAATCTTCCAAATGATAGGTTCCATTAGGCAATACACTATTTACTTTATGTGGTCCTTTCCAATTGGGCGACCACTTGACATACTTTGGATCCTTGCTATCCAAAGGGAGTATTATTTTCCAAACCAATTCGCCCAGGCTGAACGACTTGGCTATAACTTTTTTATTATAAAACTTAGCCATCCTTCGTTGTTGAACTTGCAATCTATCTAGGACGTTCAACTTTAATTTGTCCAACTCCAATAAGTTTTGAACTAGTGATTTGGTATACTCATCATTACTTAACTTATGTTGCAAACACACTCTGATCGATTGCACGTTGATTTCCATAGGCAAAATGGCCTCCTGTCCATAAGTAAGTTGGAAAGGAGTAATTTTGGTACTTGACTGAAGCAATGTTCTATAAGCCCATAAGGCCTTGTTTAAACATTCGTGTCAATTTTTGACACTTTCATCTATCATTTTTCTTATGATATTTTTTAGAATCTTATTAGAAGATTTTGCTTGCCCGTTGGATTGAGCGTAATATGGTGTGGAGTTTACTAATTTAACTCCAAACTCGCTCAAGAATTTATTCACTTGATCTCCATTTAAAGAAGTTCCGTGACCTACCATCAAAGTCTGTGAAATTTCAAATCTATAAATAATATGATCACGGATAAATTATATGACACTCTTTTGGGTGATCTCCTTTAAAGGTATCGCTTCTACCCACTTAGTGAAAAAATCAGTTGCAACTATAACAAAGGTATGTTACTTGGACGATGGGGGATAAATCTTCCTTATTAGGTCTATCGCCCAACCTTTGAACGGCCAAGGTTTGATAATAGGTGCCATCTCTCTTGCTGGCGCCCTTTGTATTGGACCATGCTTTTGGCATGCTAGACAACTCTTTGCATATTGAACACATGATTCTCCCATCTTAGGCCAAAAATACCCATTCCTAATAATTAACCATCTCATCCTTTGGCCAGCTTGATGAGCTCCACATATCCCTTCGTGCACCTTAGCCATAATTGTCCTGGCTTCTTGCAAACTTACACATTTTAACAATATACCATCAGAGCGTTTCTTAAACAATTCTTCATCTATCAGTGTATAGTTTAGCAAACGCAACTTCATTTTTCTACTATCTCCTTCATTAGATTCTTTAAGGAACCTTTTAATCTCTGCCCTCCAATCTATTGCATCTCCATCTTGTATGCAATAAATTTCAATCCTTCTCGCCCTTCTTTGGACTACGAGTAATATTACTCCATATTCATAAGTAGCTTTCCAATTTAAAACCTTTGAGTATCCTGAGGCCATCTGGGCCAACTCATTTGTCACGTCATTATATATTCTATTGACGCATTGAAGCTCTACTTGGTCGAATTCTTCCAACAACTCCTGGGCAATTTTATATTGACTTATAATGGAATCACTTTGGCATTTAAAATCACCAATCAATTGGTGAATTACCAATTGAGAATCGCCTCTAACGATCACATTCTTTACTTCCATATCTATCATTAATTCTAGGCCCACGATTAAGGCTTCATATTCGGCTTGATTGTTAGTATACATCCTATCTAAAGTGAATGCGAACTTGTAACAAATCCCTAAAGGATTTATTAATGCTACTCCTACTTCTACACCTTTAGAAGTTTTTGACCCATCGAAATACAAAACCTAAGGTTTCAATTCGAACGAATTGATTTCTAATTCAATTTCTTCAGGCATGTCCAGGCATGGATGATCTGCCAGAAAGTTAGGCAAAGCCTGATTTTTGATTGCCTTTTGGGGTATGTATTGTATTTCGAATTCTGATAATGTTAACGTCCAAAGGCCTACCCTTTGGTGTAAAATAGGGCGAGAGAACATATACTTAACCAAATTTACTCTAGAAATCGAATAAATGGTTACGGGCCGTAAATAAGCCCTTAGTTTCGTACATGTGAAATATAATGTAAGACATAATTTTTCAATGGCAGAGTAATTACATTCACATTTTGTTAATCGTCTACTCAAGTAGTAAATCACCCTTTCTTCACCAAATTGGTCTTCTTGCGCGACCATCCCAGCTATTGATTTTTGTTCAGCCGATATATATATTTTCATTGGCCGTCCTTGAATTGGTGACACCAACACTGGTGGACTTGATAAATATGTCTTTAGGCTTTCAAAAGCCTTTTGGTGCTCTTCTTTCCAGACGAATTCGTCCTAATTTTTCAACTTTAAAAGTGGCGAAAAAGCTTTAGTTCGCCCTGCACAGTTAGAAATAAAGTGTCTTAAAAAATTTACTTGACCTAGAAACCTTTGCAATTCCTTTTTATTGCTAGGTGATTTGGCCTCTAAAATAGTCATTGCTTTATTTTTATCAAGTTCAATCCCCCTTTTGTGTACTAAGAAACCAAGGAAGTTTCCTGCATTAACGCCAAATGCACATTTCAAGGGGTTTAATTTTAGTTTATATTGTCTCATTTGCTCAAATGAACATCTCAATTGTTCAAAATGGTCTTCTTCTTTAATGGATTTGACCATTATATCATCTACATACACCTCAACAAACTTGCCTATCATATTATGAAAAATCAAGTTCATTGCCCTTTGATAAGTTGCTCCTGCATTTTTTAGGCCGAAGGGCATAACTACCCATTCAAAATATCCTAGAGATCCAAGGCATCTAAAGGTAGTTTTGTGTATATCTTCCTCAGTTATATAAATTTGATTGTATCCTGAATACCCATCCATGAAGGAATATATTACATGTCCGGCAGTCGAGTCTATTAAAGAATCTGCCGTAGGCATTGGATATTCATCTTTGGGTGTGGCTATGTTTAAATTCCTAAAGTCTATGTACACCTTTAATTTACCATTCTTTTTTAGCGCTGGTACGATATTGGACAACCATTCGGCATATCTGACTGTTCTAACAAAGCCTGCTTTTAATAATCGTTCTATTTCTTTCTTAATTTTAGGGAGTATATTAGGAGCAAAACGCCTAGGAGGTTGTTTATAAGGTTTAAAGTTTGGCTTGGTTGGTAATCTATGTTCCACCAAACCTCTATCTAAACCAGGCATATGTTCATATTCCCAAGCAAAACAATCCTAATATTCTTTTAATAAAGCGATTAATTTATCACTAACCTCTTGATCGAGCATCTGGTTGACAAAGGTTGGGCGATCTTCCCCTTCATTGCCAATATTCACTTAAATAGAGGGTCTTGTGTTTGAGCGTATCTAGGCTAGGTGATCCCCATTACTTCATCGTCCAATTCTATTATAGGCACTTCTTCTTCTAAACAATCCACCTTGTTGACTTCTCGACCAATATTTTGTTCCAACTCGAACACTACCAATTTCTCTCTCAATGCTTTCAAAGCTGCTTCTTCTTTTGTCTTGTTCTTGCATTTTTTATTGAAAGCCATAATTTGGCTTCGAAGGCCTGAATATCGGCCATTTGTCTTGTTTGCTTACAACTCATTTAAAACTCCTTGATTACTCTTTTGCCAATTACTGGCTCTTCTAGGGCCACTATGTTTGGCCTCATCTGACTGAACATTTCAGTGAGTGCATCCACCGAAATTGGCTCTTCACTCTGCGCGACAATTTGAGTTTCTTCTCCATCTTGGACTACTCTGACAGGTCCATAATTTCCTTCGTACATGAACCTTTCTACTAAGTTTGCATCTGCAACAAAAGGTCTATGATTGGCCTGCACCACTTTTGCTTCGCCTTTGTCATTCCAAAAAACCAGGCATTGATGGAGCGATCCAATCCCTTCCTAATAACACATTGTAACTAGTAGGACCATCTATTATAAAGAAGACTGTGGTCCAAGTAGTTGTCCCTATAGTTATGTCCAATGGCATAACTCCTTTAGCTGAAGTTGCTCCTCCATTGAAACTCGTAAGGACGACTTCTGTTGGGATCATATCACTTCTGTCTTTGCAAATTTTCTCATCATCCTAGATGGAATGGTGTTTATAGCTGCTCTATTATCGACAAGCACTTTTGCCACAGGTATGCCGTTAACTAGAGC
>NW_019227989.1:0-4208 GCF_002742605.1 Olea europaea var. sylvestris
ACATAGACATTCAAGGACATTAAATGAAATCATGGTTGTACAGTACAAACTTTAGATAAACTTAATTGCACGCTTAATGTACAGCATCTGCATCGAAGTTGGTTCAAACTGAGCTCTCATATCTTGAACTGCAGACTATATCAAATTCAGAGGAGAGGAAGTAAGAATACAAGAAAGCCAAAAAATGAAAAACGGAAAGGTTCACGAAAGAAAATGGTACCAGTAAATGATTGGAATGGACAACTTTGAAACTCAGCACATTTAGTACTTCTCAATATATTAACTTGAAGGCATCGTTTCCCCAATCCAATTGTGCCTCTTCTATTTTCTTTGTTGATTCTACAATTGAATCACCACAGCCACGCAACTTGACCGATTGAAGAGTTGAAATTTCTCCAAAACCACTAGGGATCTCATCCAGCAGTTTGCAATGCAAAATTTTTAGGTGCTCAAGACTCGGGAAGTGGATACTATCAGCTATCCAGTGCTTCAGTTCAACTTTGTATAATAGTAGACATTTCAATTTAAGAAACTCTCCTTCATTTGGTTCCCATTCCTGACAAAGGAAGGTAATCCATCTCAATTTCAGCACTTCAAGATTTGGCATCGAACCAAGAACCGACAATCCGGAGGGATGAAGTTTGATGCTGTCTAAAATCAACTTTCTGAGTGATGTCGAAAAAGTGAGATCGGCTAGGAATTCACAGCACACATAGGTAATACAACATTTTAATGATTCAAGTTTAGTTAGATGGGCAAGATTATTGATATGTTGTTTTTTCCAATCAGCCTTCGTCATAAAATCATAACAGATAGCTAATTTCCTTAGATTTGGAATTCTTTTTAGGACTTCCTCTGTCCGACTAAATCCACATATCATAGAGAGTGTTTGTAGGTTTTCTAGGACAACAATAGAATTTTCTTCCCCCTTAATTTCTGAAATGGGAGGATCAGGAAGACTTGCAAAAAATTTCAACTTGACATGTCTTAATTGTGGCATCTTCCATATTTCTGGTTGTAGCTTATTGATCTCGTCGCGAATAATTATTGTTTGTAGATTCCGAAATTTATATATTGATGCAATATTGTATCCATTGTAGAAATTGAAGTACCGCATGTTAACCAATACTTGCTTTCCATCTCGCAAAAGATCCCTTCCCTCGATATGCGGCACTTTAAGTGACCTAGAATTGAAAGAAGCTATTACAGTTGAAGAATGAAGCAACCCCTTTAAAGACGATGGTGTTTTGTCATCACCCTGAAGAGTCCCTCTAGCCGCATAGTAAAATGGAATGGATAATCGACGATTCTTAGCATTAATACTTACACGCCACATACTAGTGCTTTCTTGAATACCATAGAAACTCTGGTCACTGACATGGAAAAACTTCTCCTTTTGAGCTTCCTTGACACAAAGGTCCCGTAACAGATCATGAATTGTACAAGTTTTAATTTTTCCACTAGACCCTTTCTTTTGAACCAAAATAAGACTTCTTTGAACAAGATCCAAAAAGTACTCCTCTCCTACATCTTCCAACGTTTTAGAGCCTGCTGGTTTGAGGAATCCCTCTGCAACCCACAACTTTATAAGTTCTTTGACTCTTATTTCAAAATCTTCCGGAAAAATTCCCATGTATAGAAAACACCCTTTCAAATGGTAAGGCAAATGTTTATAACTTAAAGAAAGAATCTTAGAGCATTGCTCATCATTTGAAGTTATTTCTGAACGTAAATTTTTTGCAATACTTCTCCAGTAATGTGGTGTTTTAGTGGCCTTTGATAGGAGGCCCCCAATCACAGCAATTGCAAGTGGAAGTCCTTGACAATTTTGGGCAATCTTCTTGCCGATTTCTTCCAATTCAAGAGGGCAAAAACCTTCTCCAAACACCTTCAGATGAAATAACTTCCAACTTTCTTCGTCATTCAGAAAACGAACATGATGAAGATGAGAACGAGAGTTGATTCTATTGGCCACATTCTCAAGCCTAGTAGTCAAAAGGATTCGACTTCCAGCTTCGTCATCTGGAAAATATATTTTCACGCTGTCCCAGGCCTCGATATCCCACACGTCGTCCATTACAAAAAGATACCGCCTATGCTTTAGCTTCTTGTGTAGAATTTCTCCTAATTGATCAATGTCTTTTTCACTCCTCCCGTCAATTTGTATTTTCATGGAATCTAAGAGGCCAAGTAGGATTTCTCGCTCATTGTATTTTGGAGAGACAGTGGACCAAGCACAAATGTCAAAGTGATACTCAATATTTTTATCAATGTAAACTTTGTGAGTGAGTGTAGTCTTACCGATGCCACCCATGCCGACAATTGACACAACTTCAAGTTTTGATGAATTGCTGAATAGATGACCCATGATCTCCGCCATGGCATCATCAAGACCAACCATAGTGCTCTGACCTGAAGAAGCTGGCCTTAATGAACCAGCAGGTAACGAGGTGTTGTGCTTCAAATCTTCCTGTATGCCACTCTCATCCTCAATCTTCCCTGCCCTTACCTTTATGGAATCAACTTCTTCAATTAGTTTTGCTATTTCATGGAATGAAGTCGTAAAGATGTCACCACTATGACTTGCAGATTCTTCAAGAACTCGATCTACAATGCAGGATTCAATGATATCTTCAGTTTGACATGCTGCATCGCTGATCTTTCTCTCCAAACCTTCGATTGATTCAATATTTTCTTTTGGAAAATTATCAAGAAAATCTTGCAAGTAAACAACTTTTTCGAGGAGGGAATCGATTTGTTGTTTCTCACCCGGAAGAAGATATGAACAATCATATTTCAGGGTGCGCTGTAGAACGTGAGTAAGAGAAAGAAGATGAGCATAAGCCATTTCTGTTCTCTCCTATGCAAGTATGCACTGTTTAAGAATGTTGATAGCAATTTCCAATATCTCAATTGAATAAGAGGCTGGAAATGTAGACCTCGAGAATAAAAAAGTACAATAAATTGCTACAAAAATATTGTTTATTGAATGGATGCAGACTTCCCACCAAAACTAAGTGCACAGGGTTCCATCTCCACTGGCGGACCCAAGGGGCGTCCTGTAGGGTCAAGTGAACCCCCACGTTCTCTCTCTTTTTTTTTTTTTTTTTGTGGATAAATCCTGTTTGATATCATTTAAAATTTAAATGTTAATTTAAATCAAAGTCAATAATTAATTTTAATAACATATTTCATGAAATCCTTAACTTTTTAACTTTTATCAAAATTTACTAAAAATTTGATTTTAACCCCAACCAAATAGGGGTAAAATCACAATAAATTCGATTTTCTTTTCTTTTTTCTCACTCCATCTTACTCTCTCCTTTACACTTTTTACCAAAATTTTAACCCTTCTAATTTTTTAAAATTTGTTTATAATTTTTCTACAAATTACCACATCCACTACAAATTTTCACTTTTCAATCAAATTTTCCATTAATTCCTATTTGTGTACATAAAATGTGTCTAAACTGATTATATCAAATTTAACTTATATTTAACGAATTTTATTTATTTATTTAATGTTTGTTATATGTTTTTCCTTTCGATCACTTAAATTGATTAAACATATTAAATACACTATAAATTTTTTAAACATAAATATGAATTTTCTTTTGATGAGCAAATTATTAATAAAATGATTGTTCAAAATCAAATGGAAGAAAATTATGAGCAAATATTAATGAAGAAATGTTTTTTAAATGTAAATTTGTATTTTCTCAGATCAAGTATAAATTATGCAAAAATTAATAAAAAAGTTTTCAATTTGTACAGAGTTTGATTGTGCCCCCTAACTAAAAATTTCTACTCCGATGGGCCATCTCTGCTCTCTCCTATCACAGACTTGAAAGATAGAAAATTGAAGCAAATGAAAGCAAACGGGATCTCCAATTGAAGTATTTACTGTTTAATAATGTTTATAGAACTTCCAATTTCTTATCTTAATTGAATAAGAGGCTGAGAAAAAATTATATTAAATTGCAAAAAAAAAAAAAACATTTGTTTATTGAATGGTTGCAGACTTCCTACCAAATTATGCAAGTATACTGTTAAGCGTGTCTGGAGGTGCAATACTAAGTGTACATGGGTCCCATATCAATCACGTGTATTGATCGCATCAGTTGATTGATTACTCAGCAATTAAAAAGACAACAAAATGACCTAAGTGCTCCTTTAATATTTCATTTTTCGTTTTGCTATTTTAATTT
>NW_019227990.1:0-4207 GCF_002742605.1 Olea europaea var. sylvestris
AAATTTGAGCCCATTCCGACACAGTTGAGAAAAATGACGAAATTGCCCCCGGCGCGATTTTTGTTTCCGATCAACCTGTCAAAAATGACGAAATTTCCCCGGCGCGATTTTTGTTTCCAATCAATTTGTCAAATTTGAGCCCATTCCGACACAGTCGAGAAAAATGATGAAATTGCCGTCGGCGCGATTTTTATTTCCGATCAAACTGCCAAATTTCAGCCAATTCGGACATAGTCGAGAAAAATGACGAAATTGCCCCCGGCGCGATTTTTGTTTCCGATCAACCAGTCAAATTTTAGCCAATTCCGACACAGTTGCGAAAAATGACGAAATTACACCCTGTGCGAATTTTTTACCCGATCAACCTATCAAATTTGAGACCATTCCGACACAGTAGCGAAAAATGATTTATTTGCCATCGGCGCGGTTTTTGTTTCCGATCAACCAGTCAAATTTTAGCCAATTCTGACACTGTCGCGGAAAATGACGAAATTACACCCGGCGCGATTTTTGTTCCCGATCAACCAGTCAAATTTGAGCCTATTCCGACACGGTCGCGAAAAATGACGAAATTGCCCCCGGCGCGATTTTTGTTTCCGATCACCCTGTTAAATTTGAGCCCATTCCGACATAGTCGAGAAAAATGACGAAATTGCCCCCGGCGCGATTTTTGTTTCCGATCAACCTGTCCAATTTTAGCCAATTCCGACACAGTTACGAAAAATGACGAAATTACACCCTGTGCGATTTTTGTACCCGATCAACCTATCAAATTTGAGACCATTCCGACACTGTAGCGAAAAATGATGTAATTGCCATCGGCGCGATTTTTGTTTCCGATCAACCAGTCAAATTTTAGCCAATTCTGACACTGTCGCGGAAAATGACGAAATTTAAACCCGGCGCGATTTTTGTTCCCGATCAATCAGTCAAATTTGAGCCTATTTCGACACGGTCGCGAAAAATGAAGAAAATTGCCCCCGGCGCGATTTTTGTTTACGATCACCCTGTTAAATTTGAGCCCATTCCGACACAGTTGAGAAAAATGACGAAATTGCCCCCGGCGCGATTTTTGTTTCCGATCAACCAGTCAAATTTTAGCCAATTCCGACACAGTCGCGAAAAATGACGATATTACACCCGGCGCGGTTTTTGTTCCCGATCAACCTGTCAAATTTGAGCCTATTCCGAGACAGTCGCGAAAAATGACGAAATTGCCCCCGGCTCGATTTTTGTTTCCGACCAACCAGTCAAATTTTAGCCCATTCCGACACTGTCGCGAAAAATGACGAAATTACACCCTGCGCGATTTTTGTTCCCGATAAACCTGTCAAATTTGAGCCCGTTCCGACACAGTCGAGAAAAATGATGAAATTGCCGCCGGCGAGATTTTTATTTCCGATCAAACTGCCAAATTTCAACCAAATCCGACACAGTCGAGAAAAATGATGAAATTGCCCCCGGCGCGATTTTTGTTTCCGATCAACCAGTCAAATTTTAGCCAATTCCGACACAGTCGCGGAAAATGACGAAATTACACCCGTCGCGATTTTTGTTCCCGATCAACCTGTTAGATTTGAGCGTATTCCAACACAGTCGCGAAAAATGACGAAATTGCCCCCGGCTCGAATTTTGTTTCCGATCAACCTGTCAAATTTGAGCCTATTCCGACACAGTCGAGAAAAATGACGAAATTGCCACCGGCGCGATTTTTATTTCCGATCAAACTGCCAAATTTCAGCCAATTCCGACACAGTCGAGAAAAATGACGAAATTGCCCCCGGCGCGGTTTTTGTTTCCGATCAACAAGTCAAATTTCAGCCAATTCCGACACAGTCGCGAAAAATGACGAAATTACACCCGGCGCGATTTTTGTTCTCGATAAACCTGTCAAATTTGAGCCCGTTCCGACACAGTCGAGAAAAATGACGAAATTGCCGCCGGAGCGATTTTTATTTCCGATCAAACTGCCAAATTTCAGCCAATTCCGACATAGTCGAGAAAAATGACGAAATTGCCCCTGGCGCGATTTTTGTTTCGGATAACCAGTCAAATTTTAGCCAATTCCGACACAGTCGAGAAAAATGACGAAATTGCCCCCGGCGCGGTTTTTGTTTCCGATCAACCAGTCAAATTTTAGCCAATTCCGAAAAAGTCACGAAAAATGACGAAATTAAACCCGGCACGGTTTTTGTCCCCGATCAACCTATCAAATTTTAGCCCATTCCGACACCGTCGCGAAAAATGATGAAATTACACCCTGCGCGGTTTTTGTTCCCGATAAACCTGTCAAATTTGAGCCCGTACCGACACAGTCGAGAAAAATGACGAAATAGCCGCCGGCGCGATTTTTATTTCGATCAAACTCCCAAATTTCAGCCAATTCCGACACAGTCGCGAAAAATGACGAAATTACACCCGGCGCGATTTTTGTTCTCGATAAACCTGTCAAATTTGAGCCCGTACCGACACAGTCGAGAAAAATGACGAAATAGCCGCCGGCGCGATTTTTATTTCGATCAAACTCCCAAATTTCAGCCAATTCCGACACAGTCGCGAAAAATGACGAAATTACACCCGGCGCGATTTTTGTTCTCGATAAACCTGTCAAATTTGAGCCCGTACCGACACAGTCGAGAAAAATGACGAAATAGCCGCCGGCGCGATTTTTATTTCGATCAAACTCCCAAATTTCAGCCAATTCCGACACAGTCGCGAAAAATGACGAAATTACACCCGGCGCGATTTTTGTTCTCGATAAACCTGTCAAATTTGAGCCCGTACCGACACAGTCGAGAAAAATGACGAAATTGCCCCTGGCGCGATTTTTGTTTCGGATAACCAGTCAAATTTTAGCCAATTCCGACACAGTTGCGAAAAATGACGAAATTACGCCTGGCGCGGTTTTTGTACCCAATCAACCTGTCAAATTTGAAACCATTCCGACACAGTCGCGAAAAATGACGAAATTGCCCCCGGCCCGATTTTTGTTTCCGACCAACCAGGCAAATTTTAGCCCATTCCGACAACGTCGCGAAAAATGATGAAATTACACCCTGCGCGGTTTTTGTTCCCGATAAACCTGTCAAATTTGAGCCCGTTCCGACACAGTCGAGAAAAATGACGAAATTGCCGCCGGCGCGATTTTTATTTCCGATCAAACTGCCAAATTTCAACCAAATCCGACACGGTCGAGAAAAATGACGAAATTGGCCACGGGTTGAGAAAAATGACGAAATTGCCCACGGCGCGATTTTTGTTTCCGATCAACCATTCAAATTTTAGCCAATTTCGACACAGTCGCGGAAAATGACGAAATTACACCCGGCGCGATTTTTGTTTCCGATCAACCTGTCAAATTTGAGCCCATTCCGACACAGTTGAGAAAAATGACGAAATTGCCCCCGGCGCGATTTTTGTTTCCGATCAACCTGTCAAATTTTTGCCAATTTCGATACACTCGCGAAAAATGACGAAATTTCCCCGGCGCGATTTTTGTTTCCGATCAATTTGTCAAATTTGAGCCCATTCTGACACAGTCGAGAAAAATGATGAAATTGCCGTCGGCGCGATTTTTATTTCCGATCAATTTCCGATCAACCAGTCAAATTTGAGCCTATTCCGACACGGTCGCGAAAAATGACGAAATTACACCCGGCGCGATTTTTGTTCCCGATCAACCTGCCAAATTTCAGCCCATTCCGACACAGTCGCGTAAAATGACGAAATTGCCCCCGGCGCGATTTTTATTTCCGATCAATTTCCGATCAACCAGTCAAATTTGAGCCTATTCCGACACGGTCGCGAAAAATGACGAAATTACACCCGGCGCGATTTTTGTTCCCGATCAACCTGCCAAATTTCAGCCCATTCCGACACAGTCGCGTAAAATGACGAAATTGCCCCCGGCGCGATTTTTATTTCCGATCAATTTCCGATCAACCAGTCAAATTTGAGCCTATTCCGACACGGTCGCGAAAAATGACGAAATTACACCCGGCGCGATTTTTGTTTCCGATCACCCTGTTAAATTTGAGCCCATTCCGACATAGTCGAGAAAAATGACGAAATTGCCCCCGGCGCGATTTTTGTTTCCGATCAACCTGTCCAATTTTTGCCAATTCCGACACAGTTACGAAAAATGACGAAATTACACCCTGCGCGATTTTTGTACCCGATCAACCTATCAAATTTGAGACCATTCCGA